>NC_091150.1:36676096-36746096 GCF_040958095.1 Procambarus clarkii | reverse complement strand
AAATGAATAAATTGTCGAGATCAGTTTGACAGTTTTAAATGTACACACACACACACACACACACACACACACACACACACACACACACACACACACACACACACACACACACACACACACACACCAGTACATCTGTACACCAGTTGATTGACGGTTGAGAGGTGGGACCTAAGAGCCAAAGCTCAACCCCCGCAAGCACAAATAGGTGAGTAAAAATAGGTGAGTACACACACACACACACACACACACACACACACACAAGTTTCGTTGAGAGGTGGGCCCAAAGAGCCAGTGCGTAACCCCCGCAAGCACATCTAAGTGAGTACAAATAGGTGAGTACACACACACACACAGGGTGTTCCGCGGATGAGCGGACAGCGTTTGGAATTTGTAGTCCACGACCCGGATTCGATTCCCGCTCGAGACAGGAACAAATGGGCAGTTTCACCTGATGCCTCTGTTTACATGCCAGTAAATAGGTACCTGGGAGTTAGTAAGCAATTACGGGATACATCCTGTGGAGGCACTGTATGTGTGACAGAGAGAAAAATATTGTAGATAGTAAAAATATACTATAGACAGATATTAGATAGTAATATATATATATATGTCGTACCTAGTAGCCAGAACGCACTTCTCAGCCTACTACGCAATGCCCGATTTGCCTAATAAGCCAAGTTTTCATGAATTAATTATTTTTCGACTACCTAACCTACCTAACCTAACCTAACTTTTTCGGCTACCTAACCTAACCTAACCTATAAAGATAGGTTAGGTTAGGTAGGGTTGGTTAGGTTCGGTCATATATCTACGTTAATTTTAACTCCAATAAAAAAAAATTGACCTCATACATAATGAAATGGGTTGCTTTATCATTTCATAAGAAAAAAATCTGAAAAAATATATAAATTCAGGAAAACTTGGCTTATTAGGCAAATCGCGCCTTGCATAGTAGGCCGAGAAGTACGTTCTGGCTACTAGGTACGACACACACACACATATATATATATATATATATATATATATATATATATATATATATATATATATATATATATATATATATATTATTAAATATGACCGAAAAAGTAAGATTAATAATTCTAACACGAATTTTCTCAATCTTTCGTACATTTCTTTTCACTGTTGGAGGTAATTCAAAAATCCATTCTCCAAAATTCATTTTTGAATTTTGGAGAAATGATTTTTGATTGATTATATATATATATATATATATATATATATATATATATATATATATATATATATATATATATATACATATATATATATATATATATGACAAAGTCCCTCAAATCAAAAAACACTCCCTCCGTCAATGTGTTACAACCATTTAATGCATCAATTATACAATGTATGAAGTGTAACTATATAACCTGAGCTTGTAAAAGCATCTTAATCACCTTCAGTGGTCAAGTGCTTAATAACATTAGTTTCTATAGCAGCTATCTTACCCTGTCAGAGTAGGAGAGACATAAATGTATGTATATATATATATATATATATTATATATATATATATATATATATATATATATATATATATATATATATATATATATATATATATATTATATATATATATTTATATATATATATATATATATATATATATATATATATATATATATATATATATATATATATATATATATATATATATATATATATATATATATATATATATATATATATATGACAATGTCAGACCACGGAGGAAAAATGAAACAGGAAATTTCCTTAAGTACTTTCGTATATTAAATACATCTTCAGAAGGTGACCTTCTGAAGATGTATTTAATATACGAAAGTACTTAAGGAAATTTCCTGTTTCATTTTTCCTCCGTGGTCTGACATTGTCACATTCTTAATCACGTGTTTATTTTCGTGATATACACACATATATATATATATATATATATATATATATATATATATATATATATATATATATATATATATATATATATATATATATATATATATATATATATATATATATATATATATATTATTTCTTGCCCAAAACGCTGTGCATATTAGTGACTTTAGGCATAGTTTGTACTAGCTCTGTCTATAAATCCATCATCAGTAACTCACTTTGAATATATGTAGTTTTACCTGAATATACATTTATTTATTATTTATGTACGTAGTAGATATAGTATAGTAGACACTATAGAAATACATAGAAGATCAAATCACTCAACGCAACGCAAGGTAGGGAAGATTATGTCCGGAGAGAGTACAGTAGAGATTTGAAAGGCGGGGTCCAAGAGTTAACATCTTGATCCAGCAGGCACACATAGGGAATACAGACACACACACACACACCTCAACATAACCATCCCTACACATATACACCCTTCCCCCCTATACACACAGATACACCCCCCCCCCCTCCCAACCTCACATACACTCACACACATGAGGAATATGGAAACCTGCTTAAGTAAGGTGTTATTACTCAATAAGCAACAGAAAGCAAAACAAGTAATAGAATTGGAGGAAAAAGTACCCATGAAAATTATGGGTACTATTATGTTTGCACCATAATATATATTCCCCTTCCCCATGATTGTGCTCTAAGGTGTACACCTCCACAGGTGTGGATTAATACAATCACAATCAATACAATCACAATCAATCATCACAATCACAAACAGCCACGTCAAAACAGATGATGACAAACAGGTAACTCCAAACAACCTCACACTTACCTGCCGCTACGGTCGCTTAATGTTTACACTTCACAGGTATATGTGAACATTATATTAACAGCTGACTGACAGCCACATTTCAGGTGGTCCTTAAACACACACTTTTGGGTCCGGATATCACCAATTGAAGAGCAAGTTAACGGGTTTTGTACCTGGTGGCGGGCGTGAGGTCTAGGGCGGGTGAACCAGTTTCTCCCGCGACCACGTGTGAGAGAGGAGTGAGGGAATGAGGGAGAGCGAGTGAGGGAGAGTGAGACGAACGAAGAGGGGGTTTAGGGGGAGTGTCCTTCACTAGCGGAGGTCAACAACAGACTGAACCAGACCTGCTAGCTCGCTCTCCTGCTCCCCCTCTCTCTTCCCCTCCCCCCTTCCACTACACCCCCCCCCTCCCACCAGTCAGCGAGTGGTTGCCTCCTTCCCACTCCTCCCCCCCAACCCATCCATCCGGAGGAAGGGAGGCGGAAAGGGGGGGGGGGGGAAGTGTGGGGGAGGGGGAAGAAGGTAGACGAACTGGTCAACATTTCCAGTGATTTTTTTTCTCTGTTGCTTACATATTAGGATGAGAGAGAGAGAGAGAGAGAGAGAGAGAGAGAGAGAGAGAGAGAGAGAGAGAGAGAGAGAGAGAGAGAGAGAGAGAGAGAGAGAGAGAGAGAGAGAGAGAGAGAGAGAGAGGGAGGGAGAGAGAGAGAGAGAGAGAGAGAGAGAGAGAGAGAGAGAGAGAGAGAGAGAGAGAGAGAGAGAGAGAGAGAGAGAGAGAGAGAGAGAGAGAGAGAGAGAGAGAGAGAGAGAGAGAGAGAGAGAGAGAGAGAGAGAGAGAGAGAGAGAGAGAGAGAGAGAGAGAGAGAGAGAGAGAGAGAGAGAGAGAGAGAGAGAGAGAGAGAGAGAGAGAGAGAGAGAGAGAGAGAGAGAGAGAGAGAGAGAGAGAGAGAGAGAGAGAGAGAGAGAGAGAGAGAGATCAACACCAAGAATGCATAACAATTAATAAACTAGCTACATTGTATAATATGTTACCCACCCTTCTTAAACGTCTACTGACTGGGATTGAAGAGAGACTTATGGCCTTAAGTCGTTACTTCAGATCTGGTTTAGTGATTTGGCGGGGGCCAGAGGTGTCCCTCGCTGGCCCTCCTGGTGTCCTCACACGCCCGGGGGACACCTTGTTGTGGCTCACGGTGAACTGTGAGTGCGTGGGAGAAGAAGCGCGTGGGGGAGGCAGCTCGGGGAGAGGAAGCGCATGGGAGAGGGTGGAAGTGTTTGAGAAATTTATGAATTTGTACTTGAGGGGGTTAATTAAGCTCTGGCTCTTTGAATCCCGCCTTTCAACTGTCAATCAACTGGTGTTCTGTCAATCAACTTGAAACTGTGTATGGAGTCAGCCTCCACCACATCGCTTCCTAGTGCATTCTATTTGTTAACTACTCTGACACTGACAAAAATTATTTCTAATGTCTCTGTGGCTCATTTGGGTACTCAGTTTCCACCTGTGTCTCCTTGTCCATGTATCACCCGTGTTAAGTAATTTGTCGATATCTACCCTATCAATTCCCCGAGAATATTGAATGTGGTGATCATGTCTCCCCTTACTCTTCTCTCTTCCAGCGACATGAGGTTTAGGTCCCGTAGTCTGTCCTCGTAGCTCATACCTCTCAGCTTGGGTACTAGTCTGGTGGCATACCTTTGAACACTCTCCAACCTAGTCTTATGCTTGACAAGATACGGACTCCACGCTGGAGCTACGCCAGGATTGGTCTGACATATGAGGTATATAAGGTTCTAAATGATTCTTCATACAAATTTCTAAAGTCAGATTTTATGTTGGTCAAGGTAGCATATGCCGCTGATGTTATCCTTTTGATGTGGGCTTCAGGGGAATGGTTCGGTGTGATATCAACCCCGAGATCTTTCTCTTTTCTTGTTTCTTAAAGGCTTTCATCTTCCAAATGGTACCTTGTACCTGACCTCCTGCTTTTTACACCTATCTTAATTACTTTACACTTGCTAGAGTTAAACTCAAATAGCCATTTTATTTGTTTGACCATTCCTTCAGTCTGTTCAGGCCATCTTCAAGTCTCATGCTGTCCTTCTCCTGTCTTAATCCTTCACATAATGTTAGCATCAGCAAACATCGAGTGGAATGAGTCTATACCCCCTGGAAGATCATTTACATATATCAGAAACAGGACTGGTCTGAGTACAGAACCCTGTGGGATTCCGCTGGTGACATCTCGCTATTCTGAGGTCTGGTACTGTGTCAAAGGCTTTCTGACATTCCAAGATAATGCAGTGTGCTCATCATTCTCTTTCTTACGTATTATGTGTCACCTGATCACAGAATTTAATTAGACCTTTGAGGCAAGATTTGCCATTCCTGAACCCATGTTGGTCGTGAGTTACAAAGTTCCTTCTCTCCAGATGTGTTACTAGATTTGTTCTCAGGTTCTTCTCCATCACCTTGCATGGTATACAAGTTAGGGACACTAGCCTGTAGTTCAGTGCCTCTTGCCTGTCGCCTTTTTATGTATTAAGACTACATTACATGTTTTCCATATTTATGACAGGTCTCCTGTCTCCAGTGACTCCAGACACAGTCACTCCAGTGACCACTATGTAGAGTGGCAAGCAAAGTACTTCTGCACACTCAGTACCCATAGTGAGATTCCATCTGGACAAACAGGCTTTCTCACACAGAGATTCAACAGATGCCTCTTAACCTCATCTGTTAATTTCAAAATGTTCCAAATCTGACTGGTTTATTGTCATTGATTTGATTGTTGCCGCCGAAGGCGGCTAGTTTATTGTGCACCCCATACTCATCCTGTGAGCGGTAGCGCAAAAACATTACAGAGGGCACAAAAGGTCTTTATCAGACCTCATCTTAGATTATTACATAAACAATTTCATCTATCCTTCACACCTTATAGTTACAATGTCAGCTAGTTACAGAGAAAGTGCTATTACAAGAGCTACATATTTACAGTAAGGTTTATTGTCGCCTCTCTTAATTCCGGGATTTCTCGTTCCTTCCAATGTGAAGACTTCTTGGAATCTTTTGTTGAGGTCTTCACACACCTCTTTGTCATTCTTTTTGTACCTGTCCTCGCCTGTTCTCAGTCTCATCATCTGTTGTTTTATGTATTTTTTTCCCCGATGTACCTAATGAGCAGTTTTGGTTAGGTGTTGGCTTTATTTGCTCTTCATACTGTCTTTCAGCTTCTCTTTTCACACTGAAGTACTCATTCCTTGTCGTCTGGGATCTTCCTCTGTTCTCTGGTGTTCGGTTATTACTGTAGTTCCCCCGCACTCTAGTATCTAATTGCCTTGCTTCCTTACATGCCCTATTAAATCATGGATTCCTCTTTTGTTATTTTTTTCCTTTTGGGCCGGGACAAACTTATTTAGTGCCTTCGGACACTTTTGGGTCATGTAATCCGTCATGTCTTGTACAAACTTTTCTCTGAGTTTTCTTTCCCATGTTATTTCTATTAAAAATTATATCATCTCTTAATAGCTTCCCTTTCGGCATGCTAGCCCTTTGCTTTCTTGTATTTTCTTTGGGGAGATTAGTCATAATTCCACCAGATACTCAAATATCAGTACTCAGTGGTCAATCATTCCCATGGGCTCTTCCAACTTAACTTCCCTTATGTCTGACTCATTCAGAGTGAATATCAGACCAAGTCTAGGCAGGTTCATCATCACCTCTCATTCTTGTGGGCCCCTTTACGTGTTGGCTTTGAAAGTTTCTTGTTGCCACGTCCAGTCGTTTAGCCCTTCAAGTAGCTGTCCGTCTGTGCAAGCCCCAGTTACTCCCATTCTATCTTCCCATGGTCGAAATTCCCAATGATTAATAGCCTGGATCCATTCCTGCAAGTGACAGAAGCTGTTGTCTGTAATATATTTATGGTAGTCATGTTGTTTCCATCGAATTCCTGTCTGGGTCTTCTGTCATTTGGCGTGGGGTTATATTTTACTACTAATAATATTCTTTTTTGTCCTTCGATTGTCATAGTGCGTGTTATGTAGTCACTGAGCCCTTCACAGCCTGGAATATCCATTTATTTCCTTATCAGCAGAGTCACTCCTCGTCCACCTCTTCCTTCCCTCTCCTTCCTTACTACATAGTATTCCTGCAGAAACACAGCATTTGTTATGACCTCTGTTAATTTAGTTTCTGTGAGTGCAATTATGCCTGAGTTTTCCTCCTGTGCCCTTTTCCAAAGTTTTCTTGACTTATTTGAATGCATTGCCTTGAAGCTCACAATTTTTCTGTCCATTCTCGCTCCCTCTCCCTTGGTGGGCGTTCCGCTGGTACAGGAAGTTGTTCTGTGGGAATGTCAAATTGTGAGCTAGTTAGCATGACCTCAGAGGGGTGTGGGGTGGGGGGCAAAGAGTAGGGTGAGCAGGGAGGGTAAAGGGTGAGATACGGGAGGGAAGGGTGGACATTTGGATGGGTGCTGAGAGGGCGCGGGGTGCCCACCCTACTCCTTGCCTCAATCTATGGGGCAGGAACGTGTGTCTGTGTGTATGTGTACAACAGAACAGGGATAAAAATTCACGTAAGGGACCGACTAAACAAAGCCAAAGTAGCCTTAGGAAAACTGAGGAGATTCCGAAGCCTCAGTACATACAGATCCACCTATATAAGGCTCTATTCCGGCCGCATCTAGAGTATCCCCCAGTACCACTACACACCTTAAAGAAAACTAACATGCTAAAATTTACAAGCAGTGCAAAATAAGGCTCTAAGGAGAGCAGCAAAACACCATCCATCATATGATCAGATAATCCAGGAACTCCATGAACTCCTGAACATACAGCCACTAAACATCAGACTGCAGCACCAAGCCATCAGGGTGTGAAACACCATCGAAATGTTAGAGGACTCAATGTTAGAAAGATTACTCCAAGATGAGACGCCCCGCTCCCACAGCTGGTGGCCCAAAGGCCTTGATTTACTACATGAAAACCCCGCCCCACAGTACATAATTCCCAGATGAAATACTGACCAGAAATCAATTCCCCCCAATACTTGTACAAATTATGGAAATCAAAATTAAATAGCCTTAAACAAAACAAAATAACACGTGCGGAAGCATCGGAGTGTGTACCCTGGAAACACAAACCGAAACTGTCTCTATTTTCCGCTTGTTACAACTTGTAATAAAGCTGTTACATCTTGGCTTAACGTGTTTATGACGTATTAGAACGTTGTTACAACTTGCTATATTGGTTATTATAACTGGTTAGGAAGTGTTAAAACTTGTTCGAACGTTGTACCAACGTCGTAGTTTCGGTGTGTGTTTGGCGGGTATATATACGGATGCTACACAGTGTAAAGATGTTAATAATAAATAATAAAGTATTCATCTATGGACATCCATATATGATGAAACACATGTGAAGAATCTCTCACACACTCACAGCTCCCTGACAAGAGGGAGCCAGCTTAGCTTAGCTGCCAACACCCACACATCGTGTCAGCAAGGCGGACAGCCCGCCGCCTGCTTTCATAACTCTCAATGTATTTCCCACTTCTAAACTTCCCTTCACCTATGCCTCTCCTTCCTCTTTACCCCCCACCCTAAAAAAAAAATGTTTGCGCGTACTCACCTAGTTGTGCTTGCGGGGGTTGAGCTCTGCTCTTTCGGCCCGCTTCTCAACTGTTAATCAACTGTTTCTACTACTACTTTTTTTCCACACCACACACACACACACACACACATCAGGAAGCAGCCCGTGACAGCTGACTGACTTCCAGGTACCTTTTTACTGCTAGGTAACAGGGGCACAGGGTGAAAGAAACTCTGCCCATCGTTTCTCGCCGGCGCCCGGGATCGAACCAGGGACCACAGGATCACGTGTCCAGTGTGCTGTCCGCTCAGCCACCGGCTCCCGGTGCTGTGTGTGTGTGTGTGTTTACTAGTTGTGTTTACTAGTTGTGTTTTTGCGGGGGTTGAGCTTTGCTCTTTCGGCCCACCTCTCAACTGTCAATCAACTGTTTACTAACTAACTACTAACTTACTAACTACTTTTTTTTTTCCCCACACCACACACACACACCAGGAAGCAGCCCGTGACAGCTGACTAACTCCCAGGTACCTATTTACTGCTAGGTAACAGGGGCACTTAGGGTGAAAGAAACTTTGCCCATTTGTTTCTGCCTCGTGCGGGAATCGAACCCGCGCAACAGAATTACGAGTCCTGCGCGCTATCCACCAGGCTACGAGGCCCGAGGTGTGTGTGTGTGTCCAAAATTAGCAGTGATGCTTGAGGAAGCTGAGCTTTAGCTCCTACTCCCCCGCCTCTCAAAGTTCAATAGAACTGAATTACGTGGTAATTTGCCAAACCCACCGAGTTTAGAATTTGTTTCAGCGAATTCTTGCACGTAGCTTGAGAGCCTCTAGCGCATGCTTACCTGTTTCGCTTTCAGTTCCCTCATTCGTGTTACTTCCATGTTGTGTTCCCGTGCGTGAGTGCGTGCGTGCTTGAGTGCAAGTTTCCATGTGCGTCACGGCGTGGGTGAACGAGCTTCAAAACGCCTGGTGTCGAGCACTCTGCTACCTACACCCTCTCACCATCGTCATCCCAGCTCCCTCTTCTACACTCCTCTTTTGTGACCCGACCCACGTCTGCCCCCGCCCTCTTGTGTGTAGCTCGTTACCCCCACTGTTGCCCATCCCACGATTTACCAAGCTCTGTTCAACCCACCGCACACCTGCCCATACTCTTGTGACCAACCCATCAACCTGTCCTCTTAAAAAGAACGTCGCTTTTGGCCGTTTGCCCGTATGGCCGAATTTGGACGTAATTTGAAAATGAAAAAAAATGAAAATAAATTTTAGATTTTTTTTTTCAACAACAGTAAGTTAAGGGTCCTCTGATAGGTTAGGTGGGCAGGAAATTCTCATAAAGTTTCAAAACGTTATGAAAAACGTTAATTGAAAGTTCCTCTTCTAAGCTGTCCGAGGAGGGCCGGACGACTCAAATAGAAAACGGAACAGAACGTCACTTTTGTGAGTCGATTTCATTTCAAATTACGTCCAATTTTGGCCATAGTGCGCATACGAGCCAAAAGTGACGTTATTTTTAAGAGGACGGGTTGCTCCACGACCCCAACCCACGCCCTCTTGGGGACCAGCTCACCCACGCTGCTTTTAATCCCACCTATCTGCCCTGGCGTTCTCATGGGTCAACCGATACCCGCATGGGTACGGGAAGATATGTATATGTTTATCAACCAGAATGTTCGGTAATATGTTGATTGCGTGTGATGTGTGTAAATGTATATAAACACGTTGTACTGTATGCGGTGAGCATAGCTTGGACTTCCTCGTCCCTTTGTGTGTATTGTGTACCTCAATAAACCTATTTCAATTTCAATTTCAACCAATATCCGGGGTGTTGAACTCTGTTTCACTCTCTCCACAAACAAGACAAAAGCATATTCACATCACAAGCGGGGAGAAAATGGAGAACTACAAATTAATAGTGAAACACTTGAGTGGGTTGACCACTATCAGTACCTTGGAGTCACTTTCGGCTCTAACAAGGGAAAGAAGAGGAGTTCAACCAACTCATAGGAACATGCAAAAGTCGACTCAGGGCACTGAAAGCTATGACCTGGAATGGATATGGAGCCTCTATTGCCGTGCTTAAAATGATGTACACAGCCTATGTGCACTCCGTCATAGACTATGCCGCGCCAGTTTTGTGCACCTACTCCCAAAGCGATATGAAAAAACTTGAAAGCATATAAAATGAAGCCATGACAATCATTCTTGGAGTCCCAAGAACTGCCAAAAAATTTAATCTACGAGAGGAGTTGTCCCTCCCCAGTGTTAAAGGCAGAATTAAGTAACTGAATGTGAAGCTTGCAATTAAGAAAGTCAGAGATCCCAATTACAATGATAATGCCAAGAAAAAACTGAGTTCTGCGCTACAAACAGGAGGAAACAGGAGAAGCAAAAAATGGCATCACAGATCAGTCTGCTACCTAGAAGAACTTCACCTACTTGAGCAAGCCCGTGAGCTCCTGCCTGTAGAGAGGTTACCTCCCTGGGAGGATGCCCCATGCAGGATTATCAATAATGAATTGACAACGAAAATGTTCAACATGGTACTACAAGAAATGAGGCATCGGTATCTTGAGGAAATTTATATAGAAGTCGGAAAGGAATTAGATCAAATCTACACTGATGGGTCATCCAACCCTGTCAATGGTAGGGCTGGTGCAGCATACACTGTAATTAGGAATAATGCCTTTCAACGCGGAAATGAAGGAAAAGCACGTATTGAGAACTATGCCTCTTCAACGCAAGCAAAGCTAACCGTCATTGTTATAGCGTTAAGATTCCTTGAACGAAACACTGATAGAGCAGCGATCTGCACTGATTCACAAGCAACTCTACAAAACCTTAGTAAAAATCGGGCAGAAAATCTTGTAATAGTCGCTGAAATCAAGAGAGCTGTGAGAGTACTAACCATCCAGGGAAGAGTCGTCAAATTTCTGTGGATCCCCTCCCATGTTGGCATCTGTGGGAATGAACGAGCAGATGTGCTGGCTGCTGAGGGCGCTGAAGGTGACCATATTGAATACTTCATACCCAAAACTCTTTTACAACTTAGAGGCATTATCAGGCAACATCACCGTGACAAGGTAACTGAGGAAAGGAAGATAGAAGAACTAACCAGTGAATCTGTACGATGGTACAACATGGTTGCATCTAGCAATCCCAATCATTATGGATGAAGAGCAGGAGGCCGCGGGACATAATCAGTAATAGCGAGAATCCGTCTTGGATACAAATATCCATGGAGATTAGGAATGGAAACAACAGTTGAGCAGCGGAGTTGCAGAATCTGCGGTGAGAGTGACGGACACCGCCTTGACCACTACCTGAGAGTGTGGACATCAAAGAGACATTAGAAATATGTGTAGAATAATAAACCCCACATTGTTTGATTTAGGAAAATACTATTTATCAAATATAGATACTGTTCTTAAAAGATTCCTTCATTTTGCACCCGCATGATAACGTAAGATTTTACGGGATGACAGATGTTAATCTTCTTGTTTGAGGAGTTGTTCACTTGAGACAGTTAAGCAAGTCCCAGCTGTGTCTGGGTACAAGTGACAGGATGAACAACCCAGCGGGTTTTCTTCCTATTGGGGGAGTGTTGTACATGCTGCTATGGCGGTGTGTCTACTCACAGAATGAGTGGCGCTGCCCAATAAATTCGCCCCTCGGGGCAAAATTTAAAAATTAAATTACCCGGCCCCCTCCCGAAGCCTCACCACACACGCACGTACACAACCAACGAACACCACTACACCTGGCGACGCTACTTACGGAATTATCCATGCCACTGTGTTAAAAAAAATGCAAAACTTTCCTATAGTGCAAAGAACGTTCCTCAATGTGAATTATACCTGAAGGCGCTGTCTCTAGCCGTAATCACAGGGGGAGCGGGGGAAGGGCGTCCCCCCCCTCCTCCCACCACCCCGGTGCCGCGCCCCAGGCCATGGTCTAGCTCCTGGTCTCAGGCACGGACCACTGAGGTGTCAGGCACAAAAACAACACCGTAAAAGAAAACGGTAATAGGAACATTCGTGCAATGTTTACCAATGTTTACGTTGGTGGGAGTACCTGGAGGGTGGAGGAGGGCTCGTAAACCTCCCCCCCCCACGTCCCCGTAACCCCGGGAGGGACAGTGTAAACCTCCCCCCCCACGTCCCCGTAACCCCCTTGAGGGACAGTGTAAACCTCCCCCCCACGTCCCCGTAATCCCTTGAGGGACAGTGTAAACCTCCCCCCCACGTCCCCGTAACCCCCTTGAGGGACAGTGTAAACCTCCCCCCCACGTCCCCGTAACCCCCTTGAGGGACAGTGTAAACCTCCCCCCCACGTCCCCGTAACCCCCTTGAGGGACAGTGTAAACCTCCCCCCCACGTCCCCGTAACCCCCTTGAGGGACAGTGTAAACCTCCCCCCCACGTCCCCGTAACCCCCTTGAGGGACAGTGTAAACCTCCCCCCCACGTCCCCGTAATCCCTTGAGGGACAGTGTAAACCTCCCCCCCACGTCCCCGTAACCCCCTTGAGGGACAGTGTAAACCTCCCCCCCACGTCCCCGTAACCCCCTTGAGGGACAGTGTAAACCTCCCCCCCCACGTCCCCGTAATCCCTTGAGGGACAGTGTAAACCTCCCCCCCCCACGTCCCCGTAACCCCCTTGAGGGACAGTGTAAACCTCCCCCCCCCACGTCCCCGTAATCCCTTGAGGGACAGTGTAAACCTCCCCCCCCACGTCCCCGTAACCCCCTTGAGGGACAGTGTAAACCTCCCCCCCACGTCCCCGTAACCCCCTTGAGGGACAGTGTAAACCTCCCCCCCTCCCACGTCCCCGTAACCCCTTTGAGGGACAGTGTAAACCTCCCCCCCCCACGTCCCCGTAACCCCCTTGAGGGACAGTGTAAACCTCCCCCCCCACGTCCCCGTAACCCCCTTGAGGGACAGTGTAAACCTCCCCCCCCCCCACGTCCCCGTAACCCCCTTGAGGGACAGTGTAAACCTCCCCCCCCCTCCCACGTCCCCGTAACCCCCTTGAGGGACAGTGTAAACCTCCCCCCCCCACGTCCCCGTAATCCCTTGAGGGACAGTGTAAACCTCCCCCCCCCCCACGTCCCCGTAACCCCCTTGAGGGACAGTGTAAACCTCCACTCCCTGCTTGACGTGTTGATACTTCAGTGTCTCCATGCAACCCGTTCTCGCAAATTCGTAAAGTCAATATTGACTTATTAACTACGTGCATAGGTGATATACTAAACCTAATAGATACCCTTAAAAAGATTCATAGAAAACACCGACCTTACCTAACCTTGTTAGTATCTTAAGATAAGCATCTTATTGCTTCGTAATTACAATTATTACTTAACCTATACCTATTATAGGTTAGGTAATAATTGTAATTACGAAGCAATAAGATGCTTATCTTAAGATACTAACAAGGTTAGGTAAGGTCGGTGTTTTCTATGAATCTTTTTAAGGGTATCTATTATGTTAAGTATGTCACCTATGCACATATTTAATAAGTCAATATTGACTTATTAAATTTGCGAGAACGGGTTGCTCCATGATGGGGGTTACGAATCTGCCTCTCTAGGTGTTCTCCGTTCCTGTTTCGTGTGTACTCACCCACACCCAGTGGGCGTGACGGTGGGTGTGGGCGTGACGGTGGGTGTGGGCGCGTGGTGCCACCTGCCTGGGACAGTAAGCCTGGCACTGAGACAAGCTTGGGTTGGCCCGTGGCACCGGAATAGTGTTTACGGTGTGCTCCCCTCCCCACTCTATCCCCCCACCCCCATGGCTCCCCCCTCCTCCTTCCTTTCCCCGACCTCCACTTTCTTCCCCCCCCTTACCTGGCACTCTTCCCCCCCCTGACCCCCACTCTCCCTCCTGGCACTCTCACCCCACTGGCACCCTTCCCCCCCTCCCCCTCACCCCCCTCTCTGTTATGCACCATTACCATTCACTTGCACCAGCTGTCTGTCCACCCCCCCCCCCTGTCTCTCTACCCTTTCCCCTCACCCCCTCTTCTTTACGGCCTGGCATTTATTGTCCTCGTGCCACCGCTCCCTCTCTAACCACTATCCACGACACACGACACTAACCACGACACACACCACTAACAACTACACGTGCGTACCAGCACATGCGCTCTATGTGTACTCTTCTGAGTACACATAGCTCAGTACACATGGTACTGAGTACTGAGTAGTGCTGAGTACACACAGCCTCGACTCTTTGGTCCCGCCTCTTAACTGTCAATCAACTGGTATAGAGGTTCCAGAGCCTATTGCATGAACTCTATCTTATATGAAACTGTGTATGGAGTCAGCCTCCACCACATCACTGACTAATGCACTCCATTTGTTAACTACTCTAACACTGGAAAATATTTTCAACGTCTCTGTGGCTCATTTGAATGCTCAGTTTCCGCCTGTGTCTCCTCTATGTGAGTGCCACACGTGTTAAATAGTTTGTTTTTATCTACCCTATCAATTCCAATGAGAATTTTGTAGGTGGTAATCATGTCTTCTCCTATCTCTTTTTTTTCTACATTGACGGGAGGCCTTTCCTCGTAACTCACACTTCACAGTTCTGGGACCAGTCTGGTTGCATACCTTTTAACCTTCTCCAACTTCTTGTCCTTATCTAGAGAGGGACTCCATGCTGGAGCCGCATTCTCCAGGATTGGTCTGACATATGTGATATACAAGATTCTAAACGATTCCGTACACAAATTTCTACAGTCAGTTTTCATGTTAGCCAGCGTTGCACCTGCCGCTGATTATATTCTTTTGACGCGGGCATTACGCGCGTGCGTGTTTGTGTGTGTGTGTGTGTGTGTGTGTGTGTGTGTGTGTGTGTGTGTGTGTGTGTGTGTGTGTGTGTGTGTGTGTGTGTGTGTGTGTGTGTGTGTGTGTGTGTGTGTGTGCGTGTGCTTACCTAAGTGTAGTTACAGGATGAGAGCTACGCTCGTGGTGTCCCGTCTTCCCAGTACTCTTTGTCGTTTAACTCTTTGAAACTACTGACGGTTTTGGCCTCCACCACCTTCTCACTTACCTTGTTCTCACCGTCTACCACTCTGTTGGCAAAAGAAAACTTTCTAATGCTTTTTCTGCTCCTTTGTTTCCTTAGCTTGAACCTGTGTCCTCTTGTTCGTCATGTTGCTGATTTCAGGAATTCCTTTGTCAGTTTGGTTGATTCCTGTTAGTATTTTGTAAGTGGTGACCATATCCCCTCTTTTTCTTCTATCTACTAGTTTTGGCATGTTTAACGCCTCTAGTCTCTCCACAAAACTCTTGTTGATCAGTTCCGGAAGCCATTTCGTAGCATGTCGCTGCACCTTTTCCAGTTTATTTATGTGCTTCTTGAGATTTGATCACCATACAACTGCTGCATATTCCAGTTTTGGTCTCACAAAAGCCATGAACAGATTCTTTAGTATTTCACCATCTATATAATATAGAAAGTAGAGAACCGGGGAAGAGAGGAAGGTAAGTTAAGGAGGTAGAGAACTGAAGAGGAGAGGAAGGTAGAGGGTTAAGGGAGGGGGAAGGAAGGTTAAGAAGGTAGAGAACTGAAGAGGAGAGGAAGGTAGAGGGTTAAGGGAGGGGGAAGGAAGGTTAAGAAGGTAGAGAACTGAAGAGGAGAGGAAGGTAGAGGGTTAAGGAAGGGGGAAGGAAGGTTAAGAAGGTAGAGAACTGAAGAGGAGAGGAAGGTAGAGGGTTAAGGGAGGGGGAAGGAAGGTTAAGAAGGTAGAGAACTGAGGAGGAGAGGAAGGTAAGGTCTAGGAACCCCTGGCCTTCAGGGGAGCTATAGAGAAGGACATTGACTAGTCACTCTCAATTACTCTGACTCACTCTTAACACCTTCCTTTGCACTGCCTTTTTATCTCTGTTTTCTTTTTTCATCTCTCTCTCTCTCTCTCTCTCTCTCTCTCTCTCTCTCTCTCTCTCTCTCTCTCTCTCTCTCTCTCTCTCTCTCTCTCTCTCTCTCTCTCTCTCTCTTTCTCTCTCCATTCATTATTTGTATTTCTGTCTATCGCATTTCCCTGCTTTTGTTTCTTCCAATATTTTTAATTAGTTACCCTCTTAAATCTTCTCCTTTGTCACTTAACAGAGAAACCGAAATATGCATCAAGAGTTGACATGGGCCATCTGATGGTCGTCACATGTAGGACTATCAACCATACATGACACTTCCACTCGGCACTATCCTGCACCCACGTGAAGGTTATGTTGACCGGATCAGCTGACAGAGGGATGCTGGGATGTGCTCTCAGGCTTCATCTTATATGCATGTGTCTTGAACATCATACGGGATGTGTCTCACCGCTTTACACCTGAATACGAAACAAGTTGCAGTTATTTTGTTGGAGAGAAAGATAGTAATATTTATATTAATAATAATACCATGCAACACAAAGTGCGGTACCATGGCAGACCCAGCACTCAGACCAACCATGTTGAAAACCAAGAAACAGTCCAGCTGGGACAGCCTCAATGTTGACCAAGAAGCCACAGCTTTGCTGGAGGCAGCAACAACCCCCAGTGATCGTGCACGCCTCACAGCTGTGCAGGCTCCCCATGCAGGGGACTTCCTTTTGGCAGTCCCTATGTCTGCGACAGGCACACGTCTTGATCCGCAGGAGCTCCGTATTGCAGTCGTTCTCCGCCTTGCTGCCCCTATCCACAATGTTCATAGATGTACAGTATTTGCGGCGAGACAGAGGCAGACGAATATGGATTGCATGGTCTGCACTGTGGAAAATCTGGTGGTTGGCACTCACAACACGACGAAGTCAATGACATCGTTAAGAGGAGCCTTGCCTCTGCCCAGTGTCCAGCAGAAAGAGAGCCTTGCAATCTACTGAACTGTAACTCTGTTAGCTTTGCTGGCCGACCAGACGGAATCACACTGCGCCCTTGGAAGGGTGGCAGACAGTTGGTGTAGGACTATACTTGCGTATCCACCCTGGGAACCACATACATCAATCTCTCTCTCGGCCAAGCAGGAGCCGCGGCGACACACAGAGAAAGAGACAAGTCAACCAAGTACAGGGAAACAGATCACCGGTACACCTTCGTTCCAATAGGATCCGAGACCCTTGGTCCATGAGGAGAGTGCAAAGAGGTTTCTTAAGGATCTTGGTTCCAGGCTCATTGAAGCTACAAGAGGCTCTAGAGCGGCAAGTTTCTTTTCCAGCGCCTCAGTGTGACGATCCAGAGGGGGAATGCCCGCTGCATCCTCGGTACCTGCCCGGCGTCGGAGGAGTTCGAAGAAATCTATTGCTTATAGGAAACAAACTTCCCTTAATTTCCTCTTAATGTCCACTTTTTGTAACCAATCAGATATGTAACTTAACTTAACTATGTATACCGGTATATATATATATATATATATATATATATATATATATATATATATATATATATATATATATATATATATATATATATATATATATATATATATATATATATATATATATTCATAGGAACTGAACAGCGTATCTTTTCTCACTAATTTGACCTTCAGTGTTTTCATTTATGGATGGTCGATCGTTCAATACTGTTAACCTACAACCATGTTCGGGTCAACTTTGATAAGAGCTTGTCAGTAAGATAAGGATTGTTGTCAGTGATTGTAGACAGAGCTATTTCTCCTCTCCTCTCCTGTTCCAAGACCCCCCCCCCCCGCCCCATCTACCCCCCCCCGCCCCATCTACCCCCCCCCCCGCCCCATCTACCCCTCCCCCCGCCCCATCTACCCCCCTCCCCCCACCTTTCTCGTCAAGCAAATTTCAACTTGACTGCTATTGTTAATTCAGTGTTGAACTTTAACCTTCCATGTGACCTTGGTGACTGAGGGCGCCGAGGTGTACCTTGGGTGAGGTTGTAATTATAACCCCCCTCCCCTCCACCCACCCACCCCTCCTAACCTCCTCCTCCCCCCCCCCCCCCCACTTCCCCCTGCCCCCTCCTCCAGAAGATACGTCCGCCTAGCTAGGGATAGTTCCATGAACTGTGATGTAATGAGGTAGTGACGTCTTGGGTGACTTCCCTCCCTCTCCCCCCCCCCCCCCCCGGAGCTGTCGTAGGCCCCCCTCAGTACAGCTGTTCTCGCTTCTTTGTTATTGTTGAAGGGGGGGGGGGGAGCTGTCGTTGTTGGTGTCTTTGTCGGCCGCTTATACATTGATTTCATTTGTTTATGTGCTTGTTAACGCCTACGTATATTTACGATATATTTTTGTTAATTTAAGTATGATTTTTGTTTTTGAATTTATTCTATAAGAGAGAGAATGACTTACCGTCTGTCCGTCCGAGGCTGCGGGACAGACACTCCCGTCTGCGGCCAGAAAGTACGGAGGAGTTTCACGCAGACATTATGAGGGTTGTCGTCCAGGTTGTCATCAGATGTGTTATATGAGGTTCTTGTTATGTTCACTCGTGTTATTGTGTATTCCGGCGTCTCCATTGGTGTTATTGTGTTCATTAGCGCCACTGTGTCTACTGGGGCAATGGTGCCATTGTGTCCACTGGTGTAATGGTGCCATTGTGTCCACTGGTGTAATGGTGCCATTGTGTCCGCTGGTGTAATGGTGCCATTGTGTCCACTGGTGTAATGGTGCCATTGTGTCCGCTGGTGTAATGGTGCCATTGTGTCCGCTGGTGTAATGGTGCCATTGTGTCCACTGGTGTGATGGTGCCATTGTGTCCACTGGTGTAATGGTGCCATTGTGTCCGCTGGTGTAATGGTGCCATTGTGTCCACTGGGGCAATGGTGCCAGTGTGTCCACTGGTGCAATGGTGCCATTGTGTCCACTGGTGTAATGGTGCCATTGTGTCCACTGGTGTAATGGTGCCATTGTGTCCGCTGGTGTAATGGTGCCATTGTGTCCACTGGGGCAATGGTGCCAGTGTGTCCACTGGTGTAATGGTGCCATTGTATCCACTGGTGTAATGGTGCCATTGTGTCCACTGGTGTAATGGTGCCATTGTGTTCACTGGTATAATGGTGCCATTGTGTCCACTGGGGCAATGGTGCCATTGTGTCCACTGGTGTAATGGTGCCATTGTGTCCACTGGTGCTGGTGTGTTCCTTGGCACCAAGGAATCTTTTTATTATTATTTTCTACCACAGACGTGGCCACACATTTACAATGCTAACCAGCATTTATACATTTTCTTCTGTCCTCCATGGACTGGGTTAGAGATGTGTTAAACACATAGTTCAGTGATTTATTGAACAATCAACCACAGAAGGTGATTGTGGTGCTTTTAGGGTGGGTTAGGTGGTGCTAGGAAGGGTGGGTGGTGAGGTGAGAATGGGGGTTGGGGGGGGGGGGTAGGAAGTGAGGTGGGTGGGTTAGTGAGAGGGGCGATTGGTGAATGGCCCATATGGTGAGGACGAGAGGGTGTGTTGGTGGGGGGGTTGGGGGTAGAAGGCTAACCCACTCAATACTCCATGTTGAAGCCTGTCCACCACAACATCACACGCACAAGAGCGAGCAAGCTTACCTGCCAACACACACACATGCACACACACACACACACACACACACACACACACACACACACACACACACACACACACACACACACACACACACACACACACACACACACTAGGGGCCCCGTAGCCTGGTGGATAGCGCGCAGGACTCGTAATTCTGTGGCGCGGGTTCGATTCCCGCACGAGGCAGAAACAAATGGGCAAAGTTTCTTTCACCCTAAGTGCCCCTGTTACCTAGCAGTAAATAGGTACCTGGGAGTTAGTCAGTTGTCACGGGCTGCTTCCTAGGGTGTGTGTGTGTGGTGTGGAAAAAAAAAATAGTTAGTAAACAGTTGATTGATAGTTGAGAGGCGGGCCGAAAGAGCAAAGCTCAACCCCCGTAAAAACACAACTAGTAAACACAACTAGTAAACACACACACACACACACACACATACACATACACACACACACTCATACCAGAGGGTATAGAATCGTTCCTGTCATTGTTTGCTGATGATGCAAAAATTATGAAGAGCAGTAAGACGGAGGAAGATAGTATGAGGCTACAAGATGACCTAGACAGACTGAATGAATAGTCCAACAAATGGCTACTAAAGTTCAACTTGAGTAAATGTAAGGTAATGAAACTAGGCAGTGGAAACAGGAGGCCAGACACAGGATATAAAATGGGAGATGAAGTACTTAATGAAACGGACAGAGAGAAAGATCTAGGAGTTAATATCACACCAAACCTGTCTCCTGAAGCCCACATCAAAAGAATAACATCCGCGACGTATGCGAGGCTGGCTAACATCAGAACAGCGTTCAGGAACCTGTGTAAGGAATCATTCAGTATACCACATATGTATTCCACACATGTAAGACCAATCCTGGAGTATGCGGCCCCAGCATGGAGCCCGTACCTTGTCAAGCACAAGACGAAGCTGGAAAAAGTTCAGTGGTATGCCACTAGGCTAGTCCCAAAAAATAAGAGGCATGAGTTACGAGGAAAGGCTGAGTGAACTGCACCTCACGACACTGGAAGACAGAAGAGTACACATGGTGTCAGCAAGGTGGACAGCCCGCCTCCTCTCATAACTCATGCCATACTTCGAAACCTTTTCCTTCCTTATACTTCATGACCCACTTTACTCAAACAATAAGGCTTGACCTCAGGTATGGTTCTGGTTCGTTGCGGGTTCACCTGTGGCTTGTGACGGTGTTCGTTTTGAACCTTGCCCAAGCGGCCTCTTAATTGCTTTAATATGGATTCCAGGCATGATATTTCCGGCCTGCGTTGACCCCATAACACACCAAGTCTTACTCTATAGTATTTCTTACTACTCTTTCTCCTTCTTTCCTCCTCTTCTCTCTTCCTGTTCATTCCTTCTCTCTTTCTTCTCCCTCTCTCGCTGTTTCTTCTCTTCTTCACTTCACGCTTCAGCCTTGAAAGGAATGTGGTGTTTAGCTCAGAATAAGGTCGAAGCTTCAAGTTCCCTCCCCTTCCATCCCTCCCTCCTCCACACGCAGCTCCCCCCCACCCCCCACCATCACCCTCTCCCCTCTCTAAAGCTCTCACTCCCCCTCCCACATCCCCCCCCACACCTCCTATCCCCAACAGTGGCATTTCCACGTGTTTGTGTATGAGTCGGCTTGAACAGGTGTGTGTGTGTGTGTGCCGGCTGTGTGATTATCTCCCTTTCATACAAACTTATTTATTTCTGTAACGTTTTGTTCCGGTAATACGCCCACTCGGATTGCACAACGCATAACAGACGCGCATCACCACGCATTTCCAAGCGTTGGTCCAGGTGTAGAGCGGCGGCGGCGCGTGTGGGCGTCTCAACAACCGGGTATTTCCTCTCTGGATCCCAACACTGAGGAATTGGCATAGGAAACTGTGTGCTTTTGGATCCTTAATATGACTCCTTGAGGAGCAGCACGTCCCTCGGAGAACTGTGCCCTTTTGCGAGATTGTTTTGGTGTCACGTGTGTGATGGCTTCTCGGGGTCTCAGATGATGACAGCAGCGCCAACTCCTCCGGTTCGACTATGCGAGTAGTCTTCGTTGACTGCTGTGATGGCAGCAGCGCCGCTACCATCACCTCCACTACGCCGGAGATCGATGTCTGCCTCTGTGAAAGACCTTGTGTGTATAGTCCTACGCTGCCTTCATTCCATTTGGACGCATCTATCATAGGATCTGAGCCCTGTGCTGCTGTCTGAATGATCGGCGAATCTTTCCCCCAAAAATAAAACTTACGTTTGAAATTGGATTGAAATTGAAATTGAAATAAGTTTATTGAGGTAAAATACACACAAAGGGATGAGGTAGCTCAAGCTATTCTCACCCCGTTCAGGGTGTTTGAAGATTTGTATTTTATTAGTAGGGAGTTTGAAAGGGATAGCACAAGTATTAGACAGCAATGGCTATAGTAACCATGAGATAAACACCACTAAAACACGACACCTGGACCGGTGGTACAATCCTGACTCAAGAACAGAACCCAAAACACCTCCAATAAAATTATACTACAACTCCAGCATGCACAGTGAATATAAGAAAGAGGAAAGACTAATGAAAGAAATAATCAGTAAAGGAGTAAAGAGCACAACTAACCAAAACATAAACATCATCATATACTATAAAACAAAGACTACCGACCTCCTTATTACAAACAGCACCAAGCCGACGGAGAACCTTTTACAGCAGTCTAGCGTTGTATACATGTACAGTTGCCCCCCCCCCCACGAAGGATGTAACGTGGTATATATGTACAGTTGCCCCCCCCCCCACGAAGGATGTAACGTGGTATATATGTACAGTTGCCCCCCCCACGAAGGATGTAACGTGGTATATATGTACAGTTGCCCCCCCCCCCACGAAGGATGTAACGTGGTATATATGTACAGTTGCCCCCCCCCCCCCCCACGAAGGATGTAACGTGGTATATATGTACAGTTGCCCCCCCCCCCCACGAAGGATGTAACGTGGTATATATGTACAGTTGCCCCCCCCCCCACGAAGGATGTAACGTGGTATATATGTACAGTTGCCCCCCCCCCCCCACGAAGGATGTAACGTGGTATATATGTACAGTTGCCCCCCCCCCACGAAGGATGTAACGTGGTATATATGTACAGTTGCCCCCCCCCCACGAAGGATGTAACGTGGTATATATGTACAGTTGCCCCCCCCCCACGAAGGATGTAACGTGGTATATATGTACAGTTGCCCCCCCCCCCACGAAGGATGTAACGTGGTATACATGTACATCTGCCCCCCCCCCACGAAGGATGTAACGTGGTATATATGTACAGTTGCCCCCCCCCACGAAGGATGTAACGTGGTATATATGTACAGTTGCCCCCCCCCCACGAAGGATGTAACGTGGTATATATGTACAGTTGCCCCCCCCCCCCCACGAAGGATGTAACGTGGTATATATGTACAGTTGCCCCCCCCCCCACGAAGGATGTAACGTGGTATATATGTACAGTTGCCCCCCCCCCACGAAGGATGTAACGTGGTATATATGTACAGTTGCCCCCCCCCCCCACGAAGGATGTAACGTGGTATACATGTACATCTGCCCCCCACGAAGGATGTAACCTTCAATCTCAGTACATAGGTAAGACGTCGCCCAAGTTGACGAGGCGTTTGACCTGTCATCTTCAATGCGGTGCCCCCAGAAATCACATGAGACAAGCCCATGACATCACCCTAACAAGAGAAATGTTGAATAAAAACACTTGCATATTAGACCAAGCCCAAGACGTAAGAAGATTACAAGTTCTTGAAGCTATTCACTCTACCCACCATGAGGGTGAGAACAAGACCGGAACGTGAAGATGCCCACGAAGACGTCACTGCCCAAAACGCCACACCCACTACACCTGAATAATCTATACATGTATAGGTTATTGATCCATGCTTCTTATCTTTACTCCTTACTCCTCACCTAATTGTATATATCTGATCTTCCAGAGGTATAAATCCAATATGTTCTTTTTTGTTACGGGCTCACCATAGCCCGTGCTACATGGACATTTCGTTCTGAGTAGTTAATCTAAAACAACAACAACTCCTGTCACTCGCAGAGGCTCAAAGCAGTCATAGAGCAACAAATGGAAATCATCTCAAGACGTACAACGACTCACATCTTCACAGACGGATCAGTTGATCAAGAAAGAGGTTCTGCTGGGGCAGCAGTTTACACTACCAACCATGAAGCTTACTGGAGCATGAATAGTGGGTGCTCAACATTGCAAACAGAATTATATGCCCTGAAGGAGGCAATAAACTATACAAATGAGAATAATTTACATAATGTCATCATTCATACAGACTCTAAATCTTCGCTCCAGGCATTGTTATCCAGTCAGCACAGAGATAATATACAACTCCTCACAGAAATCCAACATATAGGAAAAGAAGCCCATAATCTAGAGCTGTCAGTCACCTTAAATTGGATACCAAGTCACATTGGCATAGATGGTAATGAAAAGGCAGACTCACTAGCAAAAACTGCCACCGCTCTACCTGTTGTACAGGTTCAAATACCTCCAAGTTTTTCACAGATTAAGGAGCAAATCAAGAAGAAAATACTCCCAACTATCAAAAGTCACCACAGAGCCATAATAGCGGAAGGAAGATCCACAGTGATGTGGTACGAACAAGCCACTTGGTGCAACTCTTTCAAGCCTGACAAAAAAGATATTCAGAGACATTGCAGTAGCCATACACAGACTCAGACTTGGTTACAAGTGCTGCTGGGAGGTAATGAACCCAATAGTTAAAGAGTGTCATATCTGTGGAACAGATGCTGAAGCGCCACTATTGCACTACTTACTGGAATGTTAAGCAACTGAAGCCCTGCTCATCAAACTCAACATTAATCCAACAACAGCAGCTGCATTAGATGCACATTCGACAGCGAATACAATGGTTAGAAAAGTAGTTGAAGAATGAGACACACACTAGTGAACACTGTGCAAGATAATGTTATTAAAACAAGACTAAAACCAGTGCGCTAAAAGAGAAGTGGAAAAGAAACTGGGGAAAAGAAGGAAACCCCACCTCCATTCAAATATTTGACCCAAATACCACAGCAACAAGGTTAACGCGAATAACGGAACTCAATTACGGGCTCACTATAGTCCGTGCTACGTTGACATTTCGTTCTGAGTAGCTAAATCTAAAACAACAACATCCTGTAACACACCCCTGCTCCTGTGTAAGTTCACTACGGGCTCACCATAGCCCGTGCTACTTGCAACTTTTTGTTCCGAGTAGCTGAATCTGAAAACAACGACAATATCCTGTCAGTACTGATATGTTTATCCTGCTCACCGCCCCCTATCCAGTGGGCAGTGGTGGATAGGTCCAGTCCACCACTGCCCACTGGATGGGGGGCACTGAGCAGGATAAACATATCAATTGTGACACTATCTCTCCCCACATGTCAGTTGCTTAATTTAGAAACTGTACTTGTGGTCGGTCTTGAACCCATTGTTGATGTGACGATGTGCACTGAATTTTGTAACTAACTCATCAAGACTGTAACTTGCTTAGCTATATGAATTGTGGGGTTCAGTCCCTGAGCCCATTATGTGCCTCTATAACCCTTTCCACTACAACCCACAAGATGGGGTATGGGGTGCATAATAAATGAACTAAACTACCTCGTAGCCTCGGGTGCTGGTTGTGTAAATCTGCTGTGCTGAGTAAGGCACCATATCACCTGTAGAACTTGGGTAAAAATAGCAAGATTGTTGACGTGTAATTGAGTGATCCAAGATCTAAATCCTTTGTATTTTCGACAAGTGCTCTCCTGAGGGCAGTGTGGCAGTGATTACACTTGAGATCACTCCGGCAGTCTTCTGGAGTACGACTGCACTGAAAGCGGGGCCTTACAACGAGGCTGGGGGCGTGGCCAGCCTGACTACTGCCGGGACTGAAACACTTCCCTTAATTTCCCTCTTATTGTTTATGTTTTGTAACCAGTCAGCTGTGTAACCTTGTATAATAAAGTGTATAAAAATAATAAAAATGTGTGTGGTAGGAGAAGCAAATACTCATACGTATTTAAAAGTCAAAGGACAAGTTCTTCTGTGAATGCTCTTTATTCCCTTTTCCGAGGCTATGAAATTCTCGGATGTGAGTCGAGAACGAATCCGATTGTACTACATCAAGATTGTAACTTGCTTAGTTAAGTGAATTGTGGGGATCAGTCCCTGAGCCCATTATGTGCCTCTGTAACCCTTTCCACTACCGCCCCACAAGATGGGTATGGGGTGCATAATAAATGAACTAAACTAAAACTTGATGAGCTAGTTACAAAATTCAGTATAAGTCGTCACATCAACATCATTGGGTTCGAGATCGACCACAATTACAGTTTCTAAATTAAGCAACTGACATATGTGGAGAGCTAGTGTCACAATTGATATGTTTGTCCTGCACACCGCCCCCCATCCAGTGGACAGCGGTGGATAGGTTACAATCACTCAGTTACACCCTACAGTTAGCAAACTGGGGATATTTGGCTAAAATTTCTGGTAGCAGATCATTTTGAATTAAATATTTACACATCGCTGGAACATTTGTTATAGAATTGTCTCTAAATTCACGTATCTTTTCGCACTCCATCACATAGTGACGGAGGGTGTGGGAATAATTTTGTTGACACAGTTTACATTTGGTGAGGTCTACATCGGCAGATAATGGTAGGACTAAATTATACTTGTTGGTTGGTAATTCAGTTTTCCCATTATTTCTTCTGAATTTTTGCGAGGATAAATTTCATGAAAATCATCACGGAATTGTAAATTACATAAATGAACTAAACTAAACTAGCTAAAAAAAAGTCCACTTATGGATGTCAACCAACAAACTAACACTTAAAAATTAACATAGAAAAGACCTACTACATCTTATTTGGAAGAAAATCAACTAAGGCCAACTGCCACACCAGTCTACATGGTGTAGTGGCAAGACACTCGCCTTGCGTTCCGCGTGCTTTGTCATGGGTTCGTATCCTGGCCGGGGAGAATTTACTGGGCGCAAATCCTTAACTGTAGCTTCTGCTTAACTCAACAGTAAAATGAGTACGTGGTTGTAACAACGATTCTTCGCGGTGAGGGTCGTATTCCAGGGACCTGCCCGAAACGCTACGCGTACTAGTGGCTGTACAAGAATGTAACAACTCTTGTATATATCTAAAAAAATGCATATTCAGCTTCAGATAGACAATGTTAACATCAGTAATAAAAATGATGGAAAGTTTCTTGGCCTATTCCTAGTCAAGAGACTCAACTTCAGCACCCATATTCAACACATAACTAAGAAAGTCTCTAAAACAGTTGGTATACTCCCCAAAATCAGATATTATGTACCTAACTCTGCTCTCATCTCACTATATTATGCACTAATCTTATCCCTATCTTAACTATGGTATCTGTGCATGGGGTTCAACCCTTGCAAACCACCCCAAGTCCATCATCACCCAGCAAAAATCTGCTATCAGAGTAATAACAAATTCTGCTTTCAGACAACACACAGCCCCCTTGTTTAACTCCCTAAACATGCTAAACATAATCTCACTCCACACATTCTCTTGTATCAATTACATTTACAAAACCCTGTTCTTAACTGCAAACCCTGCCCTGAAACTCTCCCTGGACAGATGTAATAGGACCCATTATCACCACACCAGAAATAAATATATCTTTGATATCCCCAGAGTCAAATTTAATCTGGGTAAACACTCTATGCAAATAAAGGGACCCAGTCTATGGAACTCACTCCCTAATGAATTGAAAAGCTGTCCAACTTTTGCCTCATTCAAAAACAAAACTAAAAGAACCTAATTTCATTTTCATAGTTTCCTACACGGTGCTTTAAAATTGCACTGTATCTAGTGCTACCCAATCTTTATGTACCTAATCCAAACAACTTTACTATTGTGATCATTGCTGTCTTCTTATATGTGCTATCAATATGCTGTAATGTTCCTATTAATCTTTGTTAAATTACCAATGAAGCTGTCAATGCAATCAATCAGAGCTACCAATGTGCTTTAATATACCTACTGATCTCTCTCATCTCATTTTTTTTTTCTTGCAGTGTACCTGTTTTCATTTTATAAATTCTCCTAAAATTTACCTACTTAAAATTATCTGTTAGATTAAAGACCTGCCCTAAACGCTGCGCGTACTAGTGGCTTTACAAGAATGTAAATACTGTACCATGCTATTTATCTTCACAAACCCAATGTACCTTCTTGTATGTAAATAAATAAATATATAAACAACTGTTTGGTGAAAAAATAAAATTGGATATTCTATAAGTCACCCATGAATCTCTTCTATTTTCTTTTGTACAGTCCTCCACAGAGTACGGCTTTTATGGGAAACTTATAAATTTTAGAAACAATGTTTTAATACAGAAGGCATTAAACAATATAAGGGTGTGGTCTTGGAAAAAGCTACTAAATTGTAACCCCAATAACAAGAAAGGATACAGCTTACAGTGTCGACAAAGTTGTAGTACTCGAGGAGTGGATAAAACATTAAAAATGTCCACAGCATGACAACATTAAATAACGTCTCCAACATATACGAATCTGGCGAACATTTAGACAGGTCTCAAAACGCTATATGATGTGAGCTTGAGGACATGAACCAGTACTAGTGAACAGTGTTTACAAGACGGTCGACGGGTGAGGACGTCGTTCCGCTGCTCTCGTCTCGCCTGCACCTTTGCCAGGGTAACACCTCTGTAACATATCGCATTCTACACATCTTCCCCCCATGCTGGGTACTGAGATGGAGAATTGGTTAACTGGCTACTCCCCACGGCAATATTCACATGGACACAGACTCAGAAAGCAGCCAGTCAGTAGAGGAGAGTAATTTTCAAGAAGTTCTAACCAGGGGACAGAAGAAACGGAGAAGACAGGATGTGGGACGTAGTGTTGACAGTGATAGTGTACCTGACGGAAACGTTAAGAGAATGAGGACCGACGCTGAGACTGATCAAACCAGTGTCGACGAAAGGACAGAACGATGTCAGGAAGGTGAGGTATTTTACCTCAATAAACTTATTTCAATTCAATTTCAATTCAATACTAGTGAACACACTCCGGCGTGAACACTCATTAATTCAATGTTGTATAGTGTTCCTATATTTTTTTATAAAAAAATTATTATTTTATTAAAATAAATATTATTTATAATTATTAAGATTAGTATTATTATTTATTAGTATTGAGATTATTATTATTATTGCGTCCTGTATTGTTTCTAGTATTATTATTGTCATTGACAAATTAAAGGACTCTAAAGTGGGATGTGGGATCCAGCATCATAAAGATACTGGCAGAGGAACTGTGTTTACCACTCACACTCCCGTGCTGGACCAAGATATAGTCCACCAAGATGGAAAATATGCAAATGTCAGCCCCCATCCTCAAAACAAAGACAGAATTAGCTCAGCAGAAAGCTGCCGACCAATCAGCCCAATCAGCCTGCAAGCCCAGGGAGAGGATCCTAAGGAAAGGAATCTTAAGGGAGAGAATCATTTATAATCACAGTACACAATCTTATCATATTACCCCAACATGGTTTTCTTAGAAATAAATATTTCATTATTAACCTGTTCCCGTTTTTTGGAAATGGTAACTTCAGATATTTAGACAACGGACTTCCAGTTGACGTTGTACACAAAGATTTCTCAAAAAGTTCCCATAAGGTACCACATAAAAGACTGGCAAGGAAATTGCAATCTCATTTAACAAATGGTAAAGGACTAGAATGTTTAAAACAAAGGAAACAACGGGTCGTCCGAAATGGAAATGAATCTGACTGGACAAAAATGCGGTGAGTGGAATTCCGCAAGGTTCCATCTTGGGGCCAACCCTTTTTGTTACGTACATCGGCGACTAATAAAAATTCACGTAAGGGACCGACCAAATAAGGCCAAATCAGCCTTCTGAAAACTGAGGAGATTCCGAAGCTTCAGTACGAACATACAGATACACCTATATAAGGCTCTAGTCCGGCCGCATCTAGAATATCCCCCAGTACCATTGCACACCTTAAAGAAAACTAACATGCAAAAACTACAAGCAACATAAGGCACTAAGGAGAGCAGCAAGACACCGTCCACCATATGATCAGACAATCCAGGAACTACATGAACTCCTGAACATACAGCCACTAAACATCAAACTGCAGCACCAAGCCATCAGGATATGGAACACCATCGAAATGTTAGAGGACCCAATGTTAGAAAGATTACTCCAAGATGAGACGCCCCGCTCCCACAGCTGGTGGCCTAAGAGCCTCGATTTACTAGATGAAAACCCCGCCCCACAGTACATAATTCCCAGATGAACTACTGACCAGAAATCCCTCCCCCCTCCCCAATACTTGGTGTATATATATTATATAATGCAATTGACGATCACAAAACACTGATCATTTTATGCGGAAAATCCACAGAGAAATATGAAATGAGGTGAACGTTTCGGCTTGTTAAAGCCTTTGTCAACACCAGACTGACTCAAACTGACTGACGTTCACCTCATTTCATATTTCTCTGTGGATTTTCCGCATATATTATATAATATATATATATATATATATATATTAGTATATTTTGGTAGCAGTCTTTCCTGTAGACATATATTATTAAATATGACCGAAAAAGTAAGATTAATAATTCTAACACGAATTTTCTCAATCTTTCGTACATTATGCTTCACTGTTGGAGGTAAATCAAAAATCACTTCTCCAAAATTCATTTTTATTTCTAGTCTGACGCGACACGGGCGCGTTTCGTAAAACTTATTACATTTTCAAAGACTTCACAAATACACAACTGATTAGAACTTGCGTTTCCCTGATTTTATATCTACATTTGAGTGAAGTGGGAAGGGTGATGTGGCATTACATTTGAGTGAGGTGGGAAGGATGATGTGGCATTAACACAAGACAGAACACTAGAGGATATTAATAGGGTATTAAAAGTATCAACACAAGACAGAACAGAAACAATGGGTATTGAATAGAAGTGTTTGTAGAAAGCCTATTGGTCCATATTTCTTGATGCTTCTATATTGGAGCGGAGTCTTGAGGTGGGTAGAATATAGTTGTGCAATAATTGGCTGTTGATTGCTGGTGTTGACTTCTTGATGTGTAGTGCCTCGCAAACGTCAAGCCGCCTGCTATCGCTGTATCTATCGATGATTTCTGTGTTGTTTACTAGGATTTCTCTGGCGATGGTTTGGTTATGGGAAGAGGTTTGGTCTCTTCCCATAACCAAACCATCGCCAGAGAAATCCTAGTAAACAACACAGAAATCATCGATAGATACAGCGATAGCAGGCGGCTTGACGTTTGCGAGGCACTACACATCAAGAAGTCAACACCAGCAATCAACAGCCAATTATTGCACAACTATATTCTACCCACCTCAAGACTCCGCTCCAATATAGAAGCATCAAGAAATATGGACCAATAGGCTTTCTACAAACACTTCTATTCAATACCCATTGTTTCTGTTCTGTCTTGTGTTGATACTTTTAATACCCTATTAATATCCTCTAGTGTTCTGTCTTGTGTTAATGCCACATCATCCTTCCCACCTCACTCAAATGTAATGCCACATCACCCTTCCCACCTCACTCAAATGTAGATATAAAATCAGGGAAACGCAAGTTCTAATCAGTTGTGTATTTGTGAAGTCTTTGAAAATGTAATAAGTTTTACGAAACGCGCCCGTGTCGCGTCAGACTAGAAATAAAAATGAATTTTGGAGAAGTGATTTTTGATTTACCTCCAACAGTGAAGCATAATGTACGAAAGATTGAGAAAATTCGTGTTAGAATTATTAATCTTACTTTTTCGGTCATATTTAATAATATATATATATATATATATATATATATATATATATATATATATATATATATATATATATATATATATATATATATATATATACTGTATATATCTTATGTTTCTGTTCACTGTCGATGGTAATTGAAAAATCAATTCTCCAAAATTCATTTTTATTTCTAGTCTGACGCGACGCCTGAACGCGTTTCGTAATAACTTATTACATTTTCAAAGACTTTAGTTTACACACACAACTGTAACCTGTAAACACGCAAATCCGTCCATAACTCGCATTTGGGTGAGATGATATGGTGCAACAGTTTTGGATGAGGTGAACAAACTTGTGACAAACACAAGACAGAACACGAAACTATGGGTATTAATTGGATATGAGAACATAAGAATGGAAGTTACTGCAGAGGGCCTATTGGCCCATACTTCCTCTTGATGCTTCTATATTGGTTCGGAGTCTTGAAGTGGGTAGAATATAATTGTGCATTAATTCTACCCATATATACTAAATACCCATACAACTATAATCTCTCTCTCTCTCTCTCTCTCTCTCTCTCTCTCTCTCTCTCTCTCTCTCTCTCTCTCTCTCTCTCTCTCTCTCTCTCTCTCTCTCTCTCTCTCTCTCTCTCTCTCTCGTTTCCCTTCCAACCTGTGCGCTCTCAACCGGCCTTCCGGATGCTGGGGCCGGATAATCCCGCATAAACTTTATTAAAGAACTGTTCACTCCGTTACCCATCTCTTTTACCCGGGCGGGGGCGAGAACAAGCTATACCCCACAAGGTGCTAAGGTCCATATTCACGACCATCAGCAGTGTGTGTGCTTCTTAAGTGCTCTAATACTTAATCTAATGCGGCATTTAAAATAAAAGAGAATTTCGGTAGATTAATAATAATAATAATTATTATTATTAATTAATATTACAATTAATGATATAAATACGAGGGGGAACTAATATAGATATGGAAGATTGATGTCATATTCTTGACAGGAGAACCTGTCATGTTTATAGAATTGTAGAGAATTGTACCTTTGTTGTTGGTAGTCACTCTCTGACCGGCTCCTCCCTCAACCCCACCACGGCGCCCCACCACCCCCACCACAACCCCCACTACAACCCCCCACCAAGGCATGGGGGGTCAGCCAGTGTGGAGGAACACGCCGCCTGGTGATAAGGTAGAGCAGTGGGCCTCTGGGGCGCCGTCACTCCCCAACACGTGGCTTCCGTATTCATAGTGGCACCAACACCAAATGATTTTATGCCCGAGGAGAGAGCGTGTTGGTGGTGGCGTACTTCAGCTCTTGGACCTGCTCTCTCTCTGTGTAGTCACCTAATTGTGCATGTGGGGGTTGAGCTTTGGCTCTTTGGTTCCGCCTCTCAACCGTCAATCAACTGGTGTACAGGTTCCTGAGCCTATTGGGCTCTATCATATTTACACTTGAAACTGTGTATGAACTACTGAGTCTCCTAAGGATGCAACTCAGCTGTCTCACTCCTGGGTACCTATTTACTGCTAGGCGAACAGAGGCATTAAATGAAATGAAACGTACCCAACCGCTTTTCTGCCCAGCCCGGGAATCGAACTCAAGATCCCTGATTGTAAGTCGGGAGCGAAGCCAATTATACTGTACTGTGTTCTCACGTGGCCAACAGTCAGTCACCAATTCGTTACACTACAGAAAGCGGGAAACCAGCCAACAGGACATGATAGAGAAATCCGTGAGGAATTAAGCAGAATTTCCACGAAGTATACTGGAGTAAAAAAAAAAGAGAGAAACACAGAGAGACATAGAACAAAAAAAGAAGACCAAGAAGGAAATTATCAAGAAGCTAAGGAGGAGGAGGAGGAGAGGAGGAGAATGAGGACGTAAAGAAAATAGTTTAACACCTACATAATAGAACGAAACGGGATTACTAAGTAAATCCCTATTACTGACAACTGACCAACAGAACTAACGGAGGCATGATAAAGACGTTAACGTGATAACAATATTGATGGAGCGAGCACATGAAGCACCAACATTCACAGCAATTGACTTCACCAATCGCCTCTCACAGGGCGCTGAATATAACAATGGTCGAGGCCAAGGGAACCATATATATATATATATATATATATATATATATATATATATATATATATATATATATATATATATATATATATATATATATATTAGTATATATATATATATATATTATATGATGCCACGTGAGAACACAGTACATTATAATTGGCTTCGCTCCCGACTTACAATCAGGGATCCTGAGTTCGATTCCCGGGCTGGGCAGAAAAGCGGTTGGGTACGTTTCATTTCATTTAATGCCTCTGATCGCCAAGCAGTAAATAGGTACCCAGGAGTGAGAGAGTTGAGTTCCATCCTTAGGAGACTGAGTAGTTCATACACAGTTTCAAGTGTAGATATGATAGAGCCCAATAGGCTCAGGAACCTGTACACCTGTTGATAGACGGTTGAGAGGCGGGACTTGGGGTAATGAGGCGGTAACTTGATATAGTTACTAATTGATGCATCTGGAGAGACGCATCAATAAACAACACACTGGCACAGAAGGTCTTATCTTACGAGTTAAAATTAACCAAAAAATCATACAAGAGAATGATGAGTGAATTGTATTTTCCAAGACGTTCAGGAGGTCTTTACAACTGTCTCCCACAAAAGACTGTCTTAAAGAGGTAGACTGAAGCCGTCATTACATGTGAGGTCGTTCATTAGATTCAGAGATACCTACTGGAAAGAAAACAAAAAGTCATTATGGGAGGCGAATATAGAATATAATATATGTATGTATATATAACAAATAACAAATTAATAAATTGAGGCACTGCGATAAAGGAAGAGAGAGAGAGAGAGAGAGAGAGAGAGAGAGAGAGAGAGAGAGAGAGAGAGGAGGGGGGGGGGAATAGGAGAAGAGGAAGGTATAGGTTATAGGTCACTCAAAACGACGAGTGACCAAAAGAGAATAGAAGAGAGGGATAGTAAATACAAATAACGAGAGATAAGAAGGAAATAGGAGAAACATTTGATAAAAGACAAGTGGATGGAGTAAAGAAGAGATAGGCAGAGGATAGGAGAGAGAGAGAGAGAGGATGGAAGAGAAATGGGCGGGATACGATAAATGCAAGGCTGGGTAGGAGGAGATTAGAATAATGAATGATAGGGAGAAAAAGGAAATGGAATGGGGATAAGATACAAGAGAGGGAATATTATAAAAGAGAGAGGTGAATGGGACAGGAAAAGCGCAGAGGGATGTAACACAACAAAGGGGAAATGATATGGCAGAGGATAAGTGAATAGTGAATAGTTTGTCTATCCCATTACGCTAGAGTGATGAGATAGACAGAGGGCTGTTTGTTTTTACTCTTATCCCCCCCCTATCCTTTTTCCCAACTCTCCCTTCTCCCTCTCCTTCTCTCTCACACAGCTTCCTCCTCCTCCTCTTCCCTCATTTCTCCCTTTCCCCTCCGGCACCTCAGTTAACCCCCACTTTCCTTAGGGGATAGTAAGGAGTGGTTGGGTAGTTCCATAGATGAGATCAGGGAGTTGTACACACACACAATGGAGATTTCCATTCTCTCTCTCTCTCTCTCTCTCTCTCTCTCTCTCTCTCTCTCAGAGGCATCGGAAGCAATGTGTAACGCTCTTGATATCGCATTTAATTCCTCGTTGCAAAATTGAGATTTTTACATATTGTTAGGAAACCGATAATATATATAAAATAGGGGAAGAAAATAAATCCTTTGAAAGCTGCTAGAGTGATCCGAAGCAGGCCAGTAGAACACATAAATCCGCTATATTTTGTCTCATGACACTTGGACGGATATAGCGAGATAAAAATCTATTTGACAGATTTATTGTAGTTTTATAATTAGACGACATATATCAAACAAGAGAGAGAGAGAGAGAGAGAGAAGGATAGGTAGACTGCATATTCCTCGGCTGTCAGAAAGTATTTGATACAGTCCCGCACAACAGACTTCTGCTCAAGGTAGAGAAACAGGCTGGTGTATCGGGAGGAGTCCTAAGGTGGGTCAGAGAGTACCTCTCAGGAAGGAAACAAAGTGTTACAGTGAGAGCAGAGACATCAGAGTGGAGAGAGGTTACGAGTGGAGTACCACAAGGGGCAATTCTGGGGCCGATCCTGTTTCTAATATATGTCAACAACCTGATAGGAAATTGGCTCCTTCATATCCTTCATGCAAAACTAATATGAAGAATCAGGACAGTGATAGATTGTGATGCAATGCAAATGGATTTGTACCTTCTTTAGAAGTGGTCAGAAAATGGCTGCTAGAATTTATTCCAGCCGAATGCTAAGTTATGAGGAGTGGAGCAGGAGTGCGAAGGCCAGTGCAGCAGAACAGGATGAAGGGAAGACAGAGTCTTCAATCAGAAAAGGAGAAAGATCTGGGAGTGGACATAACCCCCAAATCTGACGCCAGAAACCCACATTAACAGAATAACAACAGCTGCATATGACATACTGGCCAACATCCAGGTGTATCCTTTAGAAATCTGAAGTAAATGGCTTTCCGGGCCGCATATACAGCGAAGGTGAGACCCACACTTGAATATGCATCCCCAGCATCGAACCCTCGCCTGGAAAAGGACGAAGAGAAACTAGAAAAGGTCCAAAGATATGCAACGAGGCTCATTCTTGAGCTGAAGGGATTGAACTACGAGGAAAGACTGAGAGAACTGGACCTTACCACACTGGAGGAAAGGAGAGATAAGGGGGGAACATGATAACAACATATAATAAGATGCTATAGGAAATTCGTAAAGCAGAAAAGCATCATGTTCACGGCCAGGAAGAGCAGAATGAGGGATCATAGATATAAACTCGAGACGCAAATGAGTCAAAGAGAAGTCAAAACTTTTTTAGTATTAGAGCTGCCAATAAGTGGAACAGGTTAGACTTAGAAGGCGTTATTTTATGCTAATTCTATTCAAATTTTGAAATGTAATTATGATACAAGCGGGAGAAATGAGTCATTGTATTAATTACTAAGAACGATCGGAAGGTGGGGCTTTGAGCCTAGCTCAACCCTGCAAGTATATCTAGTTGAGTACACACACACACACACGCGCGCGCGTACATACACTCACACACGCGTACACACACACACACAAACATACTAGGGCACTCCACGCCTTCAAAGAAAATGGTATAGAATAAGAGAGAGAGAGAGAGAGAGAGAGAGAGAGAGAGAGAGAGAGAGAGAGAGAGAGAGAGAGAGAGAGAGAGAGAGAGAGAGAGAATAAATTAGAGCCTGCAAGATCATAAGGATTGGAGGTTTTGTTGCAAATGTGTTATGCAAATGAGATGCTGGAACACAAGACGAGAAGCAACTGGTATTGCAGAGTGTCTGAGTCAGGAGTGCCTATCCTTCTCCTCTCCTCCTGCTTCCTTCTTCCTTCCCTCTGCTTCTTAACTTCCTCCTCCTCCACACAACTCTGTCATCTCCACCTAAGAGCCACAAAGTCTCCTCGGCAAAATTTGGTCCATTGTTCAGCGTGAGAATAGTATTTAACATTTTTACCACTCACCTCCCCGCTATGTTGCTGGAGTTGCTTAGAATGTTTCTGGGGGCTGGTCGAATATTTAATATTCCTTCTTACTTGCTGTAAATAACATCCGATTTTATATAAATTAACCATAAGCGTTTCTTCTTTGGCATCGATTTGGTAAAAATTATGTAATAATAGAATTGACAGTGTTATTCTTGATAAGGATTTGATATATATTGTTAATTAACAATCTATAAATTCACACAGTAGCAGATAAATTGTTTGAAAACGCGCACCTCGTTGTTACAATGCAGACTGTTTTATGTATACTAATAATGATAATAATGATAATAATATTATTAATAATGAACTTTTTCAAACGAGTCTTGGTAAAGAAAATAATATAGTGAGAGATCCTCGTAATATCATCCTGGATGTCAGTACGAGAATAGTGAATTGTTGTGTGACATAGTACTAGTTTTTTTTTTAACTATGACTAGGGTTTATAAGGTCATAAGGACTGGCAAATGACGTAATTAGTGAAACTGCAAGCAAGAGCTGTTATCCTACCTCAGCTCATCCGATGCCTGCTCCTAGAAACTCATTTCAAATGAGATAGAAACTCATTTCTATTTCATGAGAATGTGCTTTCAAACTATCACATATGGAACTATCACAAAGGAACTATCACAAAGGAACTATTATATAAGGAACTATTATATAAGGAACTATTATTCTACCCTGCTTGGTGCCTTCTCTGGATAACTATTTGAGGAGGCAGTAATCTGGAGTATATTACAAAATATATTTTCCGATAAATTTTTCATTTTATTTCTTACTGGATTGGGGTTAGGGAAGAGTGAGGGTACCCGACGGTTCCTGGGGTCTCTCCTTATATCTCTCACCTTTCTATGCCTACTCTTCCCCTTCTACCTCCTCCTCCTCCCTCTCTCTCTCTTTCGATCGAAACCTCCTTCCTCTTTACACCTTTCTCTTCCCCCCTTTCTCCCGCTTTCTTCTCACTGCTCTCTTTCTCATTTCCCTTCCTCACGCCACCCCCCCCTCTCCAATTTTCCCTCTCCCTCACCACCTTGCCCTCCTCTTCCCCCTCTCAGATCTTCCTATCGCATCCTCATCTCTCTCTCTCCCTCTCCTACACTCACCCTGTCTCTCTCTCTCTCTCTCTTTCTCTCTAACAATATACAATATTTAGACCGTATGAAAAACTGACGAAAAATTCTCTGGACAGAAAAAGCACCATGTCAGACTTCATAGGAGTTTCAACAGTAGCCGATCCATATTAAAGAGTAGCATGGGAGATGAACCCCGACCCCCCCCCCCTCTCTGTGACACACTGTACAATCACAGGTCATCATGTCACTCAGCCTCATCCGTACACTTTGGACCAGCTGAGTGAGGTGTGTCTGGGTTTCTAATCTTTAACTGATAGACATTCTATTCTCTAGATAGATTTGTTTCCCTGTTTAATTCTTAATTAAACCTCTAATATTTCCATAGTATCAGTTGTGAAGAGTGCAACACGCACCCGTTCACTGATGATAACTTGTTACAAACTCTTGTTAAATATCAATAATCACGTCCAATTGGTCTTTTATAATAAGTTATCACTGTTCTTATTTGTTTATTTTATCACATACTATATTTAGGTCAATACTATATTATGTTATTTAGATCAATACTATATAATACTATAGATCAATACTATATTTAGATCATAAATAAAGTTTTCAATTTGCTAAATGTGATGACCAAATCACACATCAGAGGACGAGGACACGACGACGTTTCGGTCCGTTCTGGACCATTATCAAGTCGATTTTCAATATTTCTGGACAATCAAGTTGATAATGGTCCAGGATGGACCGAAACGTCGTGAGTCTCGTCATCTTCTGGCGGATGATGACCAGACCACACACTAGAAGTTGAAGGGACGACGACGTTTCGGTCCGTCCTGGACCATTCTGACAATCGACTTCAGAATGGTCCAGGACGGACCGAAACATCGTCGTCCCCTTCACCTTCTAGTGTGCGGTCTGGTCATCATACTTTAGCCACGTTATTGTGACTCATCGCCTGCTTCTGGCGGATGATTTGGTCATCAAGGGCCAGATTCACGAAAGCACTTACGCAAGCACTTACGAACGTGTACATCTTTCCTTAATCTTTGACGGCTTTGGTTACATTTATTAAACAGTTTACAAGCGTGAAAACTTCCCATTCGACTGTTGTTATTGTTATAAACAGTCTCCTGGTGCTTCGGAGCTCATTAACTGTTTAATAATTGGAAACAAAGACGCAAAAGATTGAGAAAAGATGAAGAGGTTCGTAAGTGCTTGCGTAACTGCTTTTGTGAATCTGGCCCCATATCTTCAGCGACGTTACTGTGACTCATCGTCTGCATTTCCTAAATATAAAATACAAATTTACTGTGCGTGTCTTTTCTTGACAATTTGTTTTTCAAAGAATTACACTTGTGCAAATTGAATTAGTTTTTTTTTTGTTTCTGGGGTTGTGTTATTTTCTGAAATGCTTATTCCTTCAAAATATAGAAAATGGCCATTATCCACTTCAAACTTTGCTTTGACCCTTGCTTAAGACAGCTTAGGGAAGATGTCTTGACGGAATCTGAAGGCTGGCGACATGAAATAATGTCACAGCTCTCGTCAGTAGCCCGGGCGAGGTCTGGGTTCGAGCCTGGGGCAGGTAAGGTCGAATGGGAAGCGTTGCTTGTTAGCCTCTATTTACCAAGTAGTAACTAGGGACCTGGTTGTAATTTGATTTGGGAAGTCGTGTTCCAGGGACGACAACTAATAGGAGAGTTTATAAAATGAGCAGTTGGCAAGGAGAGCTGTATGTGTGCAAAGGTACTAAGGAACACAAGACAACTTATTTTGGTCTATACATATTTAAAAAAAAATAATAAAAAATCGAATGGAAAACAAATATACTAGACAAACTAAATAATGTGGAAAAAATAAAATTCATTGTGTCGGGAGACAGGCAGCCAGTGAATATATAATGATACGCTTATATTGAGATTCCCCCGGGGTCGAATTACTGACCCTCCCCCCCCCCTACAGGATGCAATCCCGCAAGAAGCTGACGAACTCCTGGGGAGTCAGTCCCGTCTTGTGTAAGATGAGGGAAGCGTCGGACCGCCGTCTACGATAGTCCCCTCTCTAATATATCATTCACAGCAACGTTTTCTTTGATTCCTGAGGGGCACGACGTAGCCAAGTTACTGTACTTGCATCTGTTTACCTTTGAATACATATTATTTTGATCAAGTACATCTCATTCTGGAAGTGGCCAGAACTTCAAAGACGTCTCCCCTCTAATTTAGTATTCATGGCCACATTTTCTTTGATTCCTGAGGGCCAGCTGAGCGACTTTGATGCCTAGCCGCCCAAGAATTCGATCTCGCGTTGTTTACATTTGATGCGCGTTCGCGTCGAGACGAAGGAATTCCTTTTGCTTTGCGTGCTTGGAATATTTATTCACTTCTTCCTCGTTGGCCACATATGGACCTCATGTACGGAAAAAAGAAAAGAACAAATTGCTTTCTTTTTCAGAAGGCGTTCTAGTGTTTACGATGAAATTCTTTGGAGATGAAAGGACTTTTTGAATTCTGTCCGGAATTCGAGTCGGTATGAAAAGTGTGCCAGTGACGAATAAAAAAATTGAAGCTGTATTTTGGGTTCGCAATGTAAACTCAATAACTCAAAATATCAGTTTATAAGGAAAACGGTAATAATAATATTCTATTTTAGATGTATTCATCAATGCTGTAACTGAAGCTACGTCAAAGAAAACTAATTTTGTTAAAAGAGTCGATAAGTACTTTACAATGACGTCATGATGTCACGTGATATTTGTTTACATCGCGATTTTTGGGAGTTTGTGTTCTTTAACGAGGTAATACGATGCGTTAATGGCCAGCATGCTGGGCAGGTGTGGGTGGTGAGGGAGATCAAGCGCTCCACCACTCCTGGTGACAATGTTGTCATATTGAAGCGATTATTAAGCGAATGATTCACAGAGCACTTACGTGTTCTCTTACGAGAGCTGTACCACTTACCAGATAATGTAATAGCGTATATTGACCAGACCACACACTAGAAGTTGAAGGGACGACGACGTTTCGGTCCGTCCTGGACCATTCTCAAGTCGATTGTCGACTTGAGAATGGTCACAATCGACTTGAGAATGGTCACAATCGACTTGAGAATGGTCCAGGACGGACCGAAACGTCGTCGTCCCTTCAACTTGTAGTGTGTGGTCTGGTCAACATACTTCAGCCACGTTATTGTGACTCATCGCCTGCATGTAATAGCGTAGTGTAGATATATAAATGAACGAGTTTTTATGGTGTTCATAGGAGCCAATAGGGCTTTTGCAGCCCCATTTATTCTTGTAAACGACTTTGTGTGTATTTAACAAACAATTTACGAGCTCCAAAATGGTACGAGGTTGTGCTCAACCCATGTTTAATACCGTTATGGACGACCTCGCAGCGTTTCAAAGCTCATAAACTGTTTAGTAAATACTGACTTCGCCGCCTTGATCGAGATAAGAGGTACAACTCTCGTAAGTGGTCGCGTAAGTGCTCTGTGAACCCCTGCTGAACAATTATTTCAATATGACACAATTGCTATCATTAGCGGCAGAGCCCCAGAGATCCCTGACCTATCATCGGAGCTCAGCAACAATCACCTACCTCTTTATTTCTCCAGTTAAGAAGGAAGGGTTATATATTATATATTAATAAATACTTTTGGGAAGGCTGTCTCGGAGAGTTAATCATTCTCCCATTATAGGTGTCAGAGATATATACATATACATACGTACACATACACACACACACACACACACACACACACACACATAGGGGCACACGTACTAGGGGACATAGGTGGAAACTGAGTGCCCATATGAGCCACAGAGATATTTGAAAGAACTTTTTTAGTGTCAGAGTGATTGACAAATGGAATGCATTAGGAAGGGATGTGGTGGAGGCTGGCTCCATACACAGTTTCAAATGTAGATATGATAGAGCCCAGTAGGCTCAGGAATCTGTACACCAGTTGATTGACAGTTGAGAGGCGGGACCAAAGAGACAAAGCTCAACCCCTGCAAGCATAAATAGGTGAGTACAAATAGATGAGTACACACACGCCCTCGCACACACATGTAGTACAATTAGGTGAGTGCATTCACACAAACACACAAACACACATACATCTCACTAAATCATAGTCAAGCCAATACAAATTATATCTCACACAAAAATTCGACTATAATAATATATTACACACACACCGAATAACTAGTTAGGCCTGAGTCATTAATAATAGTGAGTAATTAGTCGGCATGGAGCGCACACACATTATTTTTGGTGAATAAAAGCAAATGGAGTCGTTATTAAAAGTGTTGTATTAACGCTGCTGTTGGGGGCAAGAGCTGTGATTGTTTCATTGTTACAAGTATTGTTTCATTGTTACAAGTATTGTTGCTGTTGTTAGTCATTGTTATTTTAGATATCGTTATTTTTGTATTTATTATTTGTAATATTTTCATTATTTGTACACACACGAAAACGTATACACAAACATATTGAGAAAAATGACCCTTTATATTTCTGCATTGAACAAAAAGTCAGAGGAGCTATAATCCCGACATACAAGATCAGGAATACGAATCCGAAGCGTTGTCCACTCAGCTGTCTTCTCCCTTCACGTTGCCTTCAGGAACCTGTGTAAGGAATCATTCAGTATCTTGTATACCACATATGTAAGACCAATTCTGGAGTATGCGGCCCCAACATGGAGCCCGTATCTTGTCAAGCACAAGACGAAGCTGGAAAAAGTTCAGAGGTATGCCACTAGGCTAGTCCCAGAACTAAGAGGCATGAGTTACGAGGAAAGGCTGCGTGAAATGCACCTCACGACACTGGAAGGCAGAAGAGTAAGGGGCAGACATGATCACTACCTACAAAATTCTCAGAGGAATTGATAGGGTAGACAAGGATAAACTGTTTAACACTGGTGGTACGCGAACAAGGGGACACAGGTGGAAACTGAGTACCCAAATGAGCCACAGAGACGTTAGAAAGAACTTTTTCAGTGTCAGAGTATGACATCTGTTAACAGATAGAATGCATTAGGCAGTGATGTGGTGGAGGCTGACTCCATACACAGTTTCGAATGTAGGTATGCCAGAGCCCACTAGGCTCAGGAACCTGTACACCAGTTGATTGACGGTTGAGAGGCGGGACCAAAGAGCCAGGGTTCAACCCCCGCAAGTACAACTAGGCGAGTACACACGCGCGCGCGCGAAGCACAACCACTAAAACTACAATCTGTATCTCTCTTATAAATACCTTTCGTAATAACACGACACATTAATACTTTCCCAAAGAAAGTTAACGAAAATTACAAGTTAGAGCGAAAGTTCCCGAGAAATATTATTATTTATTTCTTATCCCCCCTCCCTCGCCCCCCCCCCCTTCCAGTGTTGCCAAGACCTGAGAGGTTAGTAAAGTTGCAGGTGTGTGGTGTTTGTCCGCATCTGGCAACAGTGTTTATCTTGTATTGTTTTGTTTATCTAGCGATTTCTTGACGTCTATAATTTGTTTTGGAGTGTTTGCTTATATACGCTATTTGCCTTTGACGCTAGTTCCGAGAGAGGCTTTGAAAGCGCTAAGGCTTGATTCCCCATTATATATATTATATAATACACACATATATAATAGAATTTCTGTGGTTGTGAAGGAACGTCAAATATGTCTGGAAGCTGAGTCAAAAAAAAATAACTTGACAAACTTTAATTGCAAACACCTCAGTACCAACGATCACCCAGCCAGCAACGAGCCAGCCTCAAAACTACTTAACCACCCCCTTCAACGATTGTGTGGATGCTTGTAAGTGTGGGCTCATCTGACCATGTTGCTGCATCTCTTAGGGAAGCTGAAACGAGGGATTGTCTGGAGAGCCAGTTAACTTTACATAACCTAACCCATCTAACTCACCTCACCTATTTTAACCTAATATGGCCTAACTTTACCTAATCCATTTTTATTTACCCTAATCTAACCTTACATAACCTAACCTATCTAAGTTACCTCACCCATTTTAACATAACTTAATCTGATTTTTTACCTAGTCTATTTATTTTTTTATTTTTAATTCTTTAATTTTTAATTTAAAAACCTATTTTTTTACCTAATTTGTACATAGCCTGACCTAACCTAAACAAATCTAGCTTAACCTAACCTAGTATAACATTATGTTTTCTGGAATAATGCATGATAGACGGAACAAGTCTGAGTAGGCCTACCATACCAAAATGTCAGCCAACATTCGAGAGGTTACAACCAATCCGATTTCATTTAATGTCATCACTTTATGGCAAAAAACTGCTCATTCGCCGATTCTATTGCTCAATACATCCGACTCAGTAGTTGTATGTCTCAATGAATCAGTCAATAAAAGTCTCAATGAATCAGTCAATAAACGTCTCAATGAATCAGTCAATAAACGTCTCAATTACTCAATGTATTGATGATTAGTTGTTCAGTAACTCAATTTGTAAAAAAGTGTCTCATTGACTTTACGAATTTGTAAATGATTCAATTTCTTAATGTCATGGTGTCTCCAAAACTCTGTGAATCAATGTAATACTAATGTAGTTTGGGTGACATTATCCAGCGAGTCACTGACCCAATAGTACCATCGAGTTTTAACTAACTGAGCCAATCGTTTGAGTCAATCATTGTCAATCGTTTGAGTCAATCATTGTCAATCGTTTGAGCCAATCATTGTCAATCGTTTGAGCCAATCATTGTCGATCGTTTGAGTCAATCATTGTCGATCGTTTGAGCCAATCATTGTCAATCGTTTGAGTCAATCATTGTCGATCGTTCGAGTCAATCATTGTCAATCGTTTGAGTCAATCAATGACGCAAAAATCTCGGTAATTCAAATATCACAAACCATTATTTTAAATTAATGAATGACTCGGTGAAAGTGGCTTAATTATTAATTGAAATAATGAATAAATGACATCATAGTTCAAAGACTTAGCGAAGCTGGGAGATAACGGTTCATCGTCTCAATTACTCAATGATAACGGTTAAATAATGAGAGAACAAACTCCATTAAGCTCTTAATAGCTGATCTCTTGAACCACCAACTTGATGAACAACATCCTAATCCCCTCCACCTCTCCCCTCCTGGGGTCGGGCCAGCCACAAAGGTGTTCAATTAATTATGAACAAAGACCCCAGTACCTGTACTTTGTGAGGACGGGGGAAGAGGAGGGGTGAGAGAGGGGAAGGGGAGATGGGAAAGAAAGAGAGAGGGAAGGGAGGAATGGAGGGGAAAGAAAGAAGGGGGGGGGGAGAGGTTTTCTCTAGAGAGTTGCAAGGTCTGAATGGTCAAGAGGGGGAAGTGGAGATTGAGAGAGAGAGAGAGAGAGAGAGAGAGAGAGAGAGAGAGAGAGAGAGAGAGAGAGAGAGAGAGAGAGAGAGAGAGAGAGAGAGAGAGAGAGAGAGAGAGAGAATCAATGAATATGTTCACATATGTATACATATACATGAATAACCAAACAAACGTATTGAAAAAATAAAAACGTAGCAAAGCACACACACACACACACACACACACACACACACACACACACACACACACACACACACACACACACACACACACAGGGTGTGGATAGGGACAGGGAAATCATGCCTAACAAACCTCTTGGAAGTCTATGATTAAATAACAAGGATAAGGCAGGACAGAGAAGGTTGGGCAGACTGCATATTTCTAGACTGCCAAAAGGCCTTTGATACAGTACCGCATATGAGACTGCTATTCAGACTTGAGAGGCAGGCAGGTGTAAGCGGAAATGCCCTAGCATGGGTAAGGAACTACCTAACAGGAAGGAGCCAGAGGGTAATGATAAGGGGGCGAGAAGTCGGACTGGCGAACAGTAACGAGTGGAGTACCTCAAGGTTCGGTGCTGGGACCAATTCTATTTCTAATTTACGTAAATGTTGTTTACAGGAGTGGAATCCTACATGTCAATGTTCGCGGATGACGCAAAATTAATGAGAAGAGTTGTGACAGATGAGGATTGTAGGATCCTCCAAGAGGACCTGGACAGGTTGCAGACATGGTCTTAGTCTTAGCCTAATTATTCTTTCAAGTATTTTACAGGGGATGCTTGTCAGTGATGCAGGTCTATGGTTAAGTGCCTCCTCCCTATCACCTTGTAAATCGGTACAACATTTGCCCTCTTCCAGCAATTGGGCAATTTTCCCCACATAAGTGATTCATTAAAGATCCTTGCCAGAGGCACGCTGAGGGCCTGCGCTGCTTCTTTTAGTACACACGGTGATACTTTGTCTGGTCCAACCGCTTTAGTTTCATCCAGTGTTGTCAACTGTTTCATTACCTCCTCTGCTGTCACCTCTATATCTGATAGTCTTTCATCTAGGGTAATCTCTTCCAACAATGGGAGCTGCTCAGGCTCGGTAGTGAACACTCCATAGAAACTGGCACTCAGTGCCTCGCAGATTTCCTTGTCACTTTCTGTATATGTCCCCTCTGTTTTCCTTAATCTTGTTACTTGGTCGTTCACCGACATTTTTCTTCTTATATGGCTGTGTAGTCATTTAGGTTGCTTTTTCACTTTGATCGCATTATCTCGTTCTCATAATTTCTTTCCGGTGCTCTTCTTATGTTAATGTAATCGATCCTAGCTCTGTTGTATCTGATCCTGTTGTCCTCTGTCCTTTGTCTTCTGTACTTCCTCCACTCCCGCCTGCTGGCCATTTTTACTTCCTGACACTGTCTATTAAACCATGGGTTATTATATGCCCATTTACGTTTTTCCTTTACTGTTGGTATAAATCTCTCTTCGGCCTCCTGGCATTTCTGTATGACCAGGTCCATCATATCTTGGACTGTTTTTCCCCTAATTTCTTCCTCCCACTGCACTTCTCGCAGATAGTCCCTTATCCTCCTGTAGTCCCCTTTCCTGTAGTCAACTCTCCTTTCCCAGACCTCTTGTCCCATGGTCACAAGTTTGAATTCCATTGTGTGAATTTGTGTGTGTGTGTGAGTTTGAATGTGTGTGTGTGTGTGTGTGTGTGTGTGTGTGTGTGTGTGTGTGTGTGTGTGTGTGTGTGTGTGTGTGTGTGTGGAAAAAAACAGTTAATTAATTGACAGTTGAGTGACGGTCCCAAAGAGCAAAAGCAAGAGCAAAAGCTCAACACCTGCAAGCACAACTAGGTGAGCACACACACACACGCACACAATGTCATCATCTCTGGCCAAGACTTTATAACACATCAGCGCGTCAACACAGGGCGTTATGAGGTAAAGGCTCCAGTGTCCTCTCCGGGTACCTCACCCTCCAGGGGACACCCTTCCCCGGGGACACCCTCCACGGACACCCTCCACGGACACCCTCAACACCTTTATCTCATACTATTACTGCTCTCTACAATCTACGTCGGAATCCCTTAAGCAAGTATTTTAATACCCAATACGAACGATGCATATCTTCTCTTGGCGTCCGAGAAAACGTCAGATAACAGAATATTTCGCTTAAACGAGGCGCTCACGAGGGCAATATTCGAGGGCCGGATAAAATACAAGCCTTTTAAGAGTAGAGAACCGGAAGTTTATCTGGGAACGGCCGCTCAGGGGTAGTTCTTCCCGATCAAAAAAGTTCAGAGAAGAATTTGGCGCGAATGAAAGGCAGAATAGGTTGCCGAGTAGTCTGTTAGGGGAGCTTATTTGACGAGTCTCCGCTCTCACTCTCTCTTTCTTTCTCTGTAATCGTGACACGAAGCCTAGCTAGCTTAGAATTCATCAAAATTACAAAACTTTTACATATTTTATCTATCACGATGCTTTGTTTAACATAATTAAGTAATTTATGAACTTCAAAACTGCACAGAGCTCAAACTGTTTAATCTTGGTGGCTTTGTTTATAATTATTAAGGAAAGATGAACAGGTTTCGGAAGAGGTTGCATAAATACTTGAAAACTCTAGAAAAGTGGATAATGTTCTTTTCGTGAAACTAATTTGTTAAATCATGCTATTGTGCTTAAGGTTAATTGTACAGAAAGAGGTGGAGAGTGGGACCAAATAGGAGTCAAAATTTCACATTAACTTTTGAAAGTCAGAAATATAACAAATTTTGAGTTTCGACAAGTCTCCCATTACATACAATTCATAGTATTTATGTGACCTTGAAACTATAGACAATAGATGTTAAAAACCTTTCAACTTATTAAGGAACCCGTTGTGTAATGGCAAAACATTCAACCTACGCTTCGCGAGCGATTTGGCCTGGGTTCGTATCCTGGCCGGGGAGGATTGACTGGGCGCCAATCCTTAACTGTAGCCTCTGTTCACCCAAGCAGTGAATGGGGTACCTGGTTGTTAAACGATTTGGCGGGTCGTATTCCAGGAAAAATTTAGGATTAAGGACCTGTCCCCGAAATGCTATGCGTGCTGGTGGCTGTACAAGAATGTAACAACTCTTGTATGAAAAAAACCCGGGCATGTGTTTAAAGAAAACGTGTTACAAGGAACAGTATGAGTAGGTAAAAAAACGTATTGGGTTATAAAGGACGAGTAACTAAAGAAAACATGTGCAGCAACTTTACAAAACATGTGAACAGAACGAGAGGCTAAAAGCAGCCGTCATCATGCACCGAGGTACATGAGATACGCAGTCTACCTTTCTAATGAACCCCCCTTGTGGAAGACTGAGCTAACAACAGTGGCCGGCGCCTCCATGTCAGATGAATGGAATAGAAATGAATGAAAGAATATTCCGTTAGTCCACAGACAACGTAATACCACAATAAAAAGTACCATAATAACGACCTCCCGGGTGCAAATGAGTGTCTGATGAAAATAATGTATAACAGCAACAGTAACTATCTGGAGAATCACAGAACGAATATTTAATGATGAATAAATATATTGTGATTCGTGACCGTGAAAGATGCGCAGCTGACATTGTTATGGCGTTAAGATTCCCCTGAACGAAACACTAATGGCGCAGTGATTTGCACTGATTCACAAGCAGCGTTACAAAGCCCAAGTAAAAATCGGGCAGAAAATCTTGCGATAGTCGCTGAAATTAAGAGAGCTGTGAGGGTACTAATCCACCAGGGAAGAGTCGTCAAGTTTCTGTGGATCCCCTCCCATGTTGGCATCTGTGGGAATGAACGAGCAGATGTGCTGGCTGCTGAAGGCGCTGAAGGTGACCATATTGAATACTCCAAACCCAAGACTCTTCTACAAATTAGAGGTATTGTCAGGAAACTTCACCATGACAAGGTAACTGAGGAAAGGAGGATAGAAGCACAAATCAGTGAATCTGTACGCTGGTACAACATGGTTGCAGCTGGCAATCCCAATCGTTATGGACGTAGAGGAGGTGGCCGCGGGAGAGAATCAGTAATAGCGTGAATCAGTCTTGGATACAAATACCCATGGAGATTCGGAATGGAAACAACAGGTGAGCAGTGGAGTTGCAGAATCTGTGATGAGAGTGACGGACACCGCCTTGACCACTATCTACGTGAATGTGAACACCTGACAAACATTAGAAGTATGTATAGAATAATAAACCTCATATTGTTTGAGTTAGGAAAACACTATTTGTCAAATATTGATACTGTTCTTAAAAGATTCCCCCCATTTTGCACCCGCAAGATAACGTAAGATTTTAAGGGTTGACAGATGTTAGTCTTCTTGTTTGAGGAGCTGTTCACTTGAGACAGTTAAGCAAGTCCCAGCTGTGTCTGGTTACAAGTGACAGGATGTAACCCAGCGGGTTTTCTTCCTATTAGAGAGTGTTGTACACGCTGCTATGGCGGTGTGTCCACTCATAGGATGAGTGACGCTGCCCAATAAACTCACCCCTCGGGGCAAAATTAAAAAAGAAAAGAAAAATGAGAAGTTACGCCTGCAAGTGTATCCTCAGCCGCCACTCCTTGGTAGATTGTAATTTGACGCTCTCGGGAGGTTGCCAGTCGACGACCTTCCGGATGTTGCCAGTCGACGACCTTCCGGATGTTGCCAGTCGACGACCTTCCGGATGTTGCCAGTCGACGACTCCGAGGTTCCCGCCATAACTTGGCGCGCGCGGGAGAGTCAAATGAGCTTCTCGCGTCTCTGGCGGGTCGTTGGAGGCGCTCAGCTGCTCGCCGGAGGAAATAGCTAATTATCCTCCCAGATGGAGATGAGATGAGCGCAACGTTGGGAGTTAAGGAGGAAAAGTGAGAACAGGTAGTTCTGGATGACGGCCGGTTATGTCTGTCTCTCTGTCGCTGAGGACAGACAGTTCTGGCTGACGGCCGGTTATGTCTGTCTCTGTCGCTGAGGACAGACAGTTCTGGCTGACGGCCGGTTATGTCTGTCTCTGCTGCTGAAGACAGGCAGTTCTGGCTGACGGCCGGTTATGTCTGTCTCTGCTGCTGAAGACAGGCAGTTCTGGCTGACGGCCAGTAATGTTTATATTATGATTCAAGAATCTCAAGTAGTCAGCGGTTAAGTCAAATGAATGTCTAAATTTGTATTTACAAATTCAATAACGCATAAAATCAACGGTATAAATTCGTTCTAGTTTATTTTATTATTATTTACATTAGTGGTCGAGAATAAAAAATTGGAACTAAGCAGGTGGTGTGGAGGTAACCCGTCCTCAGGCCAGGCTTCACCACACAGCACCCGACCAGTCACCAGTGATAACCTTCTCTCTTCAAAATAGATGTTTTCTCATATATAAATTAACATTATTACATATATATTAATGAGTTTGGGGTATATTTAGATTTAAATTAGTTTAGGTTAGGTGTTCAGGCTCTGTTGGCAAATTATTTGTATTTCAAGGGTGACTAAAGAAAACATGTGCAGCAACTTTACGAAACAAGTGAACAGAGCGAGAGGCTAAAAGCAGCCGCCATCATGCACCGAGGTAAATGAGATACGCAGTCCTCCTTTCTAATTAACCCCTCCCTTGTGGAAGACTGAGCTTGGTGCATAGTTAGCAGCGGCGGCGGTCCCCTCCAAGACGCGCGCATCAATGTTAAGGTTCTCTGTATTAAATGTAGGTTCGTTCTCTTATATAAATTAATGTTATTGTGCATTAAAGTTTTATGTATAGTAAGGCGTAGGTTAGGTGTTGTTGGTGATTTTTTTCAACTCGTCCTCGACTCAAGTCCATTACATTCAGCGGTCGACCCCACAGACGCATTCATAAATTTTAACTTGCTGTTCATTCAAAACGGGAATTTTCTCAAGTATAAATTAATATTATAATATATTAGCATATTGTGCATATATAGGCATAGGATAGGTTAGGTTAGGTGTTTAAGTTCTGTTGGCGATTATTTGTATTTGTAGTACGTGGGTGAAGCATTTACAGCGTTGTGATTCGAACAAAATTCGTCAATGAAGCACTTGTTCCGGATATGTTCGAACTTCAGCAGTTGTGAGTCTTGTGTAAATCGCTTTTCATTCATAAACAGGGGGTTTGGCGGGTGCATGGAATCACTTTTGGATCTTTGTTTGGAGGACGGGCTGACTTGCAGCGTTGCGTTTTGAGCAGAGGTGTTCGACTAAGCATTGTTTGAGAAATGTTCGAACATTATGAGTCGTGTGCAACCCGTTTTTCATTCATAAATTGGGGGAGGGGGGGGGGGGTTGAAGGCTATATTAACGAGCCTTTGGCCTTTGTTATTGAGGTCGGGGAGGATTATTTGTCTTGTACAGCCCGTCCTCCAAACAAAGACCCAAAAGTGATCCCATGCACCCGCCAAACCCCAGCTGTTTATGAATGAAAAACGGTTTACACACGACTCACAACTGATTTCGTTCGAACACTTCCGGAACAAGTGCTTCACTGACGAATTTTATTCGAACCACAACGCTGTAAATGCTTCACCCACGTACTACAAATACAAATAATCGCCAACAGAACCTACACACCTAACCTAACCTATGCATAAATATGCACAATATGCTAATATATTATAATATTAATTTATATTTGAGAAAACTACAATTTTGAATGAACAGCATGTTAAAATTGATGAATGCGTCTTTGAGGTCGACCGCTGAATGGAATGGTCTTGGTCTGAGGACGGGTTGAACTGTCTTTTGTGTTGATTATTGGCCGACCTCACAGTACTTTAACCACCGTCACTATGAACATACGAGTATCTCTTACCGTACAAGTTGGTCTCAAGAGCAAGCTGCGTCCAGTACGATACGTGATCCTTGAAGCCTCGAGTCGCCCTCTCACCCACACCGACGTCGCTACACTAACCTCCAGCTGTGGTAGACCAGACCTCAACTAACCTCCAGCTGTGGTAGACCAGACCTCAACTAACCTCCAGCTGTGGTAGACCAGACCTCAACTAACCTCCAGCTGTGGTAGACCAGACCTCAACTAACCTCCAGCTGTGGTAGACCAGACCTCAACTAACCTCCAGCTGTGGTAGACCAGACCTCAACTAACCTCCAGCTGTGGTAGACCAGACCTCAACACCCAATAACAACTCACATTGCTTGAATAACAAAAGTTGAACAGCTGAGCTCTTGACTCCTTTGTTTATATATGAAACTGTTTTCTTCATTTTATTGTTCATTAAAACAGTTTACAGTAATAAGTAACAACTGAAGAATGTTGTTGTTATAGATTCAGCTACTCGGAACAAGTTCCAAGTAGCACGGGCTATGGTGAGCCCGTAGTGGACTTACCTGGCACAGGAGCGGTGCTGTGTGTACCAACTGAAGAATATGTGTCCTTGACTTAAACGACCGTCCACCCGGCGCCCAAGATGACAGTGAGAGGGCCGGCATTTGATTGATTGATGAAGATTAAGCCACCCAAGAGGTGGCACGGGCATGAATAGCCCGTAAGGCGGGCGGCAGCGTGTGCGCTTGTTAAGGGGCGAGTAGTTGGTGTCCACAGTCGACCCGTCTCCACGCTACGGTCGTTCAAGTGGCGGCTCAACTCTAATCACGTGTTCATCAACATTAACAAACTATTTACTCAAGATCTGTTTTTTCTCGTGTATACAATTATATATTATAATTGTATGTATATTTAGGCCTGGACTTGTGATCCTGTGGTCCCGGGTTCGATCCCGGGCGCCGGCGAGAAACAATGGGCTGTAACACTGTAAAAGTGTTTGGGTTAGTTTATTTAAAATATATATAGAGTACACGAGTCACAGACAAGGATCTGAGAGGCGCCAGTTGTCTGCCTGAGATCTCACACCTCTAACCGTTAATGACCCCAAGTGACCTGAGGTCAGATCATGATAATTTCACCTTGCTTCCGCTAAGCGTATAATTGGAGCCGGGTAGCCTTCAAACATGCCGACGTTTAAGGAGTGGCTTGGTAGTGCCGGAGGCTATCTACTTGTGGGCGGAGTTAGCTACTAGGTTCCCCAATATAAACTCGGAGAGCTATCCACCAGAGAGCATTAAGAGACAGAACAGCAGACGAGAGCAGAGACGACGTCCCTACCAGGGAGGCTGTCGGCCGGCAGGGGCGAGACAGTCTCTGTCAAACTACAGACCCCCAACCCCCCGTTACAATGTTGGCAGCGGTGTTGAACAATGTTTAAGGTATTGGTGTTCTTTTAACATTGTTCAGTCCCACGTGTCTTTTTGCCGCTCAGGCGCTATCAGGGAGATCTTGACAGGTGTTTATTATTCGCGAGTTAGCGAACTTTTTTTCAGGTTAGGAGATAGTGATTCTCTGGTGTTGTGTTTAGTGATTTTGTGAGTTTTGTGTAGTTCAGGGAATGTTCACCAGAACTTGCGTGTGTAGTGATTTATGTTAGTAATAAGATTTGGCGATTTGGGAACTTAGCGGTGTTGGTAGTGCAGGTCAGCTGAGTGTGACAGGTGACCTCGCATGTCCCACGGGGACACCCAGCCACCGCTGGTCTCCAGGTCAGTGGGGAGTGGCAGGTGTAGTTTTTAAGTAGTGGTTCTGCTCAGATTATTGCGATCGACTGTTTTACTCCATTTGAACGCAATAACCCGAGGTGTACTGGTCTTGTACAGCATGCTAGGGGGAGCCTTAGTATGTCAGTAGACTTCACGTTGGGGACGCTCGACGTTAGATAGTCTGGTCACAGGGGTGGCAACAGTTTGGGGTTGTTGACCGGCGGAGATGCTAGGGAGACACTCTGGGTCACGTAGGTGGCTGTAGGTTAAGGGTGGGAGTAACGGCGGTTTATGTACTTAAGATTAGGAACGGTACAGTTAAGTTTAGGCTAGCGTTTTGTCTATTAGTTTTGATTTTTTTTTTGTGACAAGTTAAAAGTAGTGATGACCTTATTCTCTCTTCTCTAACTTTCCTCTGTTACTGTCTTATGTTCCACCAAGTCAGTATCATTCAGTGTTAATTGGATTATTTTAAAAAAATTAAGTGTAGTTGTTGCCAGGAGGAGAGCGGTATAACTGGACTGTGTAACCCTATACAAACTACAGGGTCACATAACATATCTTGGGAGCACGATATTGTCGCCTTTCTGTTCACCCACAGGTGGGAGCCAGAAGAGAGGAGAGACGCACATACAAAAGAGGGAGACGGCTGCTGTGTACCACACTCACGGGCGTTAATCACCACCACCACGACCAGCCCACTACCTGGAGGTCACGGCTCCACCACCATCACCACCCCAGGGGACCCCAAGATGCAGCCCTCTCGGTCGGTCAACATTGGTCTACCCATTGGACCCCAAGACGGACGGACCCCAGCGGACCCCCAGTGGACCCCAGGTCGTTCTGCAGACGACCCCAGACGACCCAGTAAAGATGGAAGAGGAGCAACAACGACTCCAGTCTGTCCCACCAACATCGGTCTACCCAGGATGGACCCCAGGACGGACAGACCCCAATGGACCCCAGGTCGCTTGTCAAAGACCCATGGGAGAAAGAAGAGAGAAGAAAGAAGGGAGAAGAAAGAAGAGAGAAGAAGGAAGAGAGAAGAAGGAAGAGAGAAGAAAGAAGAAAGAAGAGAGAAGAAAGAAGAGAGAAGGAAGAAGATAGAAAAAAGAAGAGAGAAGAAAGAAGAAGATAAGACAAGCTGAGACACGATACCTAGTGTCCCTTGCTGGTGTCAGCATCATTGCATGGAGCGTAATTGCAAGACAGGATCGTTTGCCTTAACTGGCCGCCCCTCCTACAAGCATGTTGCTCTGTTGAGTGATTCTTCCTGTGTCATGCGGACTTGATGTGGCTGTCAGAAGTAGCTCTCTGAAGGAGGCGTGCTGGAGCAACAGGGAGGAAGAAGAGTAGGATGGGATTTCTACTGTTGGCAACTATATGAAGGTCTCGAAACTTGTAGTCCCTATAGCTGTGAAGAACCCCAATATACGTCTCTCATGGTGACTGACGTAGGGCCAATTACAGATCAGCTGGGACAACCGAATTCCACGGTCCTGTGCGCAGTTCAAGTAGTAACGGCTTTCGGGTTGACCAAGTGTTGTTGTGCGTTAACGACGGAGAAGCGACGGAGGCAGTTGTGTTGCAGAAATGTGGTACAGGATTATCTACAAGACCAAGCAGTGACGTCGCCCAGCCAGAGACAATGGACGTCTGTCTACATATTTCATTTTTTAGAGTAGGATGATGTATATTTGTTTAGCTAGGATGTATTTTTTTTTCGTTAATAAAGTTGTTGCACACAGCTAGCTTGCTTTAGCAGTGTTGCAAAAACTTTATTTCGGGGAGAAGGGGAGATGTAACACTGTAAAAGTGTTTGGGTTAGTTTATTTAAAATATATATAGAGTACACGAGTCACAGACAAGGATCTGAGAGGCGCCAGTTGTCTGCCTGAGATCTCACACCTCTAACCGTTAATGACCCCAAGTGACCTGAGGTCAGATCATGATAATTTCACCTTGCTTCCGCTAAGCGTATAATTGGAGCCGGGTAGCCTTCAAACATGCCGACGTTTAAGGAGTGGCTTGGTAGTGCCGGAGGCTATCTACTTGTGGGCGGAGTTAGCTACTAGGTTCCCCAATATAAACTCGGAGAGCTATCCACCAGAGAGCATTAAGAGACAGAACAGCAGACGAGAGCAGAGACGACGTCCCTACCAGGGAGGCTGTCGGCCGGCAGGGGCGAGACAGTCTCTGTCAACTACAGACCCCCCCCCCCCCTCTCTATTCAACTTAGACTCAGTCCTCGGTGAGTGAACATTAAGGTGACTTGTCGTGTTTTACAAGTGTTGTGTGACGATCAGGGGCAGTCAAGTTGTAGGGTTCTCGAATTCTTGGATGATGACTCACTTTGCATATTAAACTGGAACATTTTAATTGAATTACTAAATTATGATACTTCATGTGAAATATAATTATGAATTTATTATTTAAATTGTGTTTAACTTTGTTCCCTAGAGATTTTGAGTTGAGGTGAGAAAGCCTCTGTAGTTACTGGTTTCATGGTTTAGAATGAGTACATGTTTGGAGTTGATACATGGTACAGAGGGAACATACTAATAATGAACTCATGATAACATCCTTTGAGAATTTTGTGATATAGGCAAGTTCCATTCCTTGTCTTGTGTGTAATGATCATGAATGGATGGTGGCAGCATTTCGTCTTCTACTATCTACTCTTCTACTTCTACTATCTACTCTTCTACTTCTACTATCTACTCTTCTCCTTCTACCTATCTACACCTCTCCCTCCACCCATCTCTAAACTCTCACTTTCAACTAATGACCCTCCTCGCTCCTCCCACCTCTCTCCCTCTCACCCCCAAGCCCTCACTAATTACTTCACTATTCATTTCTTTCCTTTCGTTTTCTCTTATACGTTTGTGGCAATGATTCTGTATTCTAGAGTTCTCTCTAGAGTTTCGGGTAGCTGATCCAGTTACGGCGCCTTGTAGTCTTAGCACCTAGGTAGTCAAATACCTAGGTTACAAGGTGTTGAACCAGAGAGGTTGCCTTAGGAACTCTGGAGGTGCTCTAGAATAGTTAGCTAACTGGGGACGGGATAACGGACTAGAGAGAGCTGTTTCCCCCGGCCTCGTTAGTTAACTGGGGGGGTGGAATAATGGACAAGATAGAGCTATTTCCCCCAACCCCCCGTTACAGGGCAGAGTTTCTTTCACCCTATGCCCCTGTTACCTAGCAGTAAAATAAGTACCTGGGTGTTAGTCAGCTGTCACGGGCTGCTACCTGGGGGTGGAGGCATGGTCGAGGACCGGGCCGCGGGGATACTAAAGCCCCGAAATCATCTCAAGATAACCTCAAGATAAGATAAGTTAGATTAGGTTAGGTATTAAGCTTCTGTTGGAAATAATTTGTATTTGAAGTACAGGAGTGAAGAATTTCCTTGATTAATGAGCATTTAGGCATTGTTGATGAGGACAGGCTGACCGAGGCCAGCTCTCTGCGAGTCGGACTCTATCACCTGGGTCCCAAACTACGCCCCTTATATCCTCTGATGCGATGCCTCAATATCTTATTAAAGTGAGAAACTGATGCATAGATACATTCAAATATTGATCAATTGTCATTCTTCATATTAAAACACTATATAACCATTTCCCGTAGCTTTTCGGAACGGGAGGAATGATAGAGAGAATGGAATCCCTCGTCTATATCCAGTAAAAACCGCGCGACACAGAGCACAGACACTTATGCAAAACAAGTGCCGGGTCGTCAATCAGTAGCCAGCGAGGCCTCCGTCAGCGACTCCGGCAGTGCGTTCCTCTCGCTTCCTCTTTACAATTTGCTGCCTCTTATGGCCTATTTGGGGACACCGTGGCAAGCGTTTTATGTAAATTGTTACGTCTCTATGCCACCCGGAGACGGCCCCTGAACTATGCCCACGATTTCATTTTCGCCGCGTAAGTCTTAACGTGGGCGGGGGCGCGAAGTGATTTTGGCGGGGTAATGGATAACTCTCCTTCACCCTATTGTCTCCCTCTCTCTCTCCCTCCCTCCCTCTCTCCTTCCGTCTCTCTCTTCTTCTCTGTCCCTCTGTGTCTCCTTCCCTGTCCCTCTTTCTCCTTTTCTCTCTCTTTCTCTCTTCGACAGATTCTACAGTGTAATCACCCGCCAATATTGCAAAACTTTCGCGAAGATGCGGTGGACGACTTGACGCTCGGGTTTATGTCGGAGCCGAGAAGAGAAAGAGACAAGAGAGGGTGTATATAAAGCTCGAAATCCGGATATCCACGAATCCTTTAGGCTACGCGTGAACGAAAAACCAAAAAAAAAAAAGAAAGCAATCCGGCTCCGAACTTTTCCCTAAAAGCATGAATCACATCACATGCCGTTCCCGCCAAAATGGAGAGAGCGATGCTTGGAAACGCTACAGCATCCCGACGAGTTCATCTCAACTCAACCTAGACTTTAAAATAAACTAAAAAAGAAGTATTGTATATAGACAACTGTCTTTCATCCCGGATTCAAAGGCCGAACGAACGATCGCTAACAGGAAAATCGACTTTTTCCTCGGGACTACTAAACAGTCTCCCTTGCATAACAATGGCTGCCTCGTCTACCGTCCTCTCCTTAATTCGCAGCCACCCTCCTCCTCCTCCTCCCCCTCCCACGTCACCCTGGGAGGGAAGGGGAAGAGGTAGGGGAGAGTGGAGGGTAAGAGGCGGGGGATGATTGGAGAGCAGGGGAGAGGAGGAGAAGGCCATTGTCTTACGATTCTTGTTTCGCTTGGTGAATGTGAGAATAAAGAGAGAGAGAGAGAGAGAGAGAGAGAGAGAGAGAAAGAGAGAGAGAGAGAGAGAGAGAGAGAGAGAGACATACATACAGACAAACAAATACAACAATTACTGTCAATAACAGAATTCATCTGTGTAAAAGAGAATACAGAATATATTAATTTGCAATATATAGCCGAGTATAGCGGTATACATAGTGGGATAGAGCGGGGCATACAGAGACTTAGAAGCGTATTGCCTTGTAAAGTGGCGTATATCCGTGTATTTAGATGCGTAACAGTGTGCTTAATGCAAACGTATGACAGCACATTTTCCGTATACGATATATATATATATATATATATATTTATATATATATATATCGATGTTAGGCCAGTTTTTAAGCTCCCCCAGCCCTTCGTATAGTGATGTATGGCGATGTATAGCGACGTATAGCGTTGTATATCCGCGTGTATCCGTGTATAACGGCGTATAGCAATAGTCGACTTCGAATTGCATTCTTTCCCCGAGGCAGTTCATCGCGTTTACGGCCTCCAATTTGTACAGGCGGGGCCGAGGTATTCATAAAGAAGGGGGAGGCGCGCCCCTGTCATTATCGCCACCCTGGGGGGCTAGGTGGACCGGTCCGGGCGCAGTGTGGACCGGGACGGGGGCTAGGTGGACCGGGCCGGGGGCTAGGTGGACCGGGACGAGAGCTAGGTGGACCGGGCCGGGGGCTAGGTGGACCGGGACGAGAGCTAGGTGGACCGGGACGAGGGCTAGGTGGACCGGGACGGGGGCTAGGTGGGCTGGGATGGGGGCTAGGTGGACCGGGACGGGGGATAGGTGGACTGGGATGGGGGCTAGGTGGACCGGGACGAGGGCTAGGTGGACCGGGACGAGGGCTAGGTGGACCGGGCCGGGGGCTAGGTGGACCAGGCCGAGAGCTAGGTGGACCGCGACAGGGGCTAGGTGGACCGGCCAGAGGGCTGGAAGGGACGGCCTCAGACTACGTAATCTTGCCTCCGGGCTACGTGGGTGCTGTATTGGACCACAGCTACGTATGTTAGCTAGGACTAGTGCTAGGTAGCTACTAGCCAGGGCTAGTACTTAGTAATTACTAGCTAGGGCCAGGACTAGGTAATTACTACGACTGCTAGAGAAAGGGGGTGACACTAGCTATTGCTAGGCACATATTACTATCCAGGGCATTAACTAGTCAGCTACTAGCTAGAGCTCAGACTAGAAGTTACTAGCTAGATACTTGGACTAAATAATTACTAGCTAAATAATTTCTATTACTAGTTAAATAAATAACTAGCTAATGCCTTGAACAACAATTATGCATATCAGAAAATTATTTACAAACAATTTAGCAAAAACAATTGTAAATAAAAAATAATCTAAAGCAAATAAACATATAAAAGTATCCAGAACAAAAACAAATATATACGAAAGAATCTATTGAAATTAATAAAGAAATATATGTGAACAAAAATATATGTATGCGGACTTGATACATAGAAAAATATATGTGCAATGTGAAGGTGAATATTTTAAGTTGTCGTGAAGATGGTGAATATCTTAAGTTGTCGTGAAGATGCTTATCTTAAGTTGTCGTGAAGATGCTTATCTTAAGTTGTCGTGAAGATGCTTATCTTAAGTTGTCGTGAAGATGCTTATCTTAAGTTGTCGTGAAGATGCTTATCTTAAGTTGCTTGCCTCTTTCCATCTAATTTCCTTCAATTTTCCTCTTTCCGTCTAATTATTAGTCTCCTCCTATTCCACTTCAACCTATTCTCAAACCTTCCTCCCTTTCCACTCCTCTCCCTTATCCCCCCTTCCCCCTCCTCCTGTTCCCTCTTACCTCTTTACCCTTTTCTTGCCTATTCACCCTTATACCCCTCTCTTTCATCTTACTTCTCACCTCTTCTTCCCATTCGCTCCCCCCTCCTCTTCACCTCTTCCACACCTGTTCATTCATCCCTCCATTAACACATTTCCTTGCCCTTCTGTCCCTTTCTCTGCCAATTCCATCTCACCCCCGTTCCATCTCGACTCCCCATCCCACTCCCAAATAGAACAAAATGGGGTTCCTCCCACCATATTGGATGATGCAATCCCCAGTCGCTGGGAAAGATGGGTAGGGAGATGTAGGGGGGAGATGGATTGGGAGGTGTGGGGGAGAGAGAGAAGGGGAGATGAGTTGGAGGGGAAATAGGGACGATTGGCTGGAATAGGAGTAGTGAGATTTATAGGTAAAGTAATAGGGAGAGGGGGTGAGAAGAGAGGTTGGAAGAGGGGGGTGAGAAGAGGTAGGTGGGGAGAGAGGGAAGAGAGGGGAGGGGGGGGGGGGTGAGAAGAGGTAGGTGGGGAGAGAGGGAAGAGAGGGGAGGGGAGAAGACTGAGGTGATGGGGAGAGACAAGGGGGGGGGGGGAGGGAGAATGATGACAGTGCTGTCCTGATGGGTTGTGTGGGGGGGGGGGGGGATAAAGGAGGGGTGTTGATTGGATGGAAATATTTGACAGGAATATTGGAGAGAAAGCGAGAGAGAGAGAGAGAGAGAGAGAGAGAGAGAGAGAGAGAGAGAGAGAGAGAGAGAGAGAGAGAGAGAGAGAGAGAAGGCCATCTCCTCCCTCCAGGACAGGCTGATGGCCATAGGAACAGATTGGTCCTCGCTGTAAAGCTGGAAAATGAACATGGAAATTGATCAATAAAGGAGTAATAGCAAAGATAATCTTACTAATACTACCTCCCGCTACAATTACTACTACTACTACTACTACTACTACTACTACTACTACTACAAGAACAACTTATTACGTTATTTTTTTTTTCGAACAGCGCCTCGCTCACTTCTCGTGTTCCAAATGAATATCTATAAACGCAGCGGTTAAATGCTTCGACACGAGCGATTAAGAACAATTAATTACGAGCAGAACAAGAACACCCAACTTGACCTTCATAAGAATAAAGGTCTAAAGAACACTGCCGAGAACACGTGGCACACACGAGGCACCCCACACCTACACCCACCCCACACCTACACCCACACCTACACCCACCCCACACCTACACCCACCCCACACCTACACCCACACCTACACCCACCCCACACCTACACCCACCCCACACCTACACCCACACCTACACCCACCCCACACCTACACCCACCCCACACCTACACCCACCCCACACCTACACCCACCCCACACCTACACCCACCCCACACCTACACCCAAAAGCAAAATAGGAGGCCTAGTCGAGGACCGGGCCGCGGGGTCGCTAAGCCCCGCAAGATAACCTCAAGATAACCTACACATCTAAAAAGGGTTTTAGCAAGACTCATGACACATTCTGTACTAGACAAGTGTGAGGGAACGCAGCACCGGCAGGGATTCCGCACTTCTTGAAGATCAACATGAGTTATTAACAGCTGCCGAGGCCTAAATTAAGTGCCCGAATTAAGACGACTAAGCTACGATGACAAACTAAGATAACTCGACCTAACAACCATAAAGGAAAGCAGGAACATATGATCACTACATACAAAATACTATAGGAAAATACCAGTTTGGATAAGGACAATTCCTCTAAACTGATAGAAAATACAACAAGAGGACAATGAGGAAAGTTGAGAAAAATAACTGAGTGGGGGAAATGTAAGGACATACTTACACTCATAAGAAGAAGTCAAGAAAGCCACCTCTATCACCATAAGAACGACCTAATGATCTAAAAAAAGACCTAATGATCTAAAAAAAGACCTAATGATCTAAAAAAAGACCTAATGATCTAAAAAAAGACCTAATGATCTAAAAAAAGACCTAATGATCTAAAAAAGACCTAATGATCTAAAAAAGACCTAATGATCTAAAAAAGACCTAATGATCTAAAAAAGACCTAATGATCTAAAAAAAGACCTAATGATCTAAAAAAACCTAATGATCTAAAAAAGACCTAATGATCTAAAAAAGACCTAATGATTTAAAAGCGATGGTAAATGAACACAGCAGCCGATCGACCGAGCGGACAGTACACTGGACTTGTGATCCTGTGGTCCCGGGTTCGATCCCGGGCGCCGGCGAGAAACAATGGGCAGAGTTTCTTTCACCCTATGCCCCTGTTACCTAGCAGTAAAATAGGTACCTGGGTGTTAGTCAGCTGTCACGGGCTGCTTCCTGGGGGTGGAGGCCTGGTCGAGGACCGGGCCGCGGGGACACTAAAAATCCCCGAAATCATCTCAAGATAACCTCAAGATAACCTCAAGAAGCAATATCATTCAGACTACTAATTTGGCAGTCATATTTACATTAGTGACCCCCCCTTCACTAAGTCTCCCCTGAGAGTGCTTCTTAAGAGTGTATTCACAACCACACCTTTGGAAAAAGTGGAACCACAACTGTCTTACTGCGGCAGTGACCAGCGAGGCCACGGGTGTGTGTGTGTGTGTGTGTGTGTGTGTGTGTGTGTGTGTGTGTGTGTGTGTGTGTGTGTGTGTGTGGTTCTCGCCAGGATATTTCTAGTGCGCAACTTTGTAATACGAATTGGCTGTGGCGGGGAGGAATTTGACATGCATATTGGATTGTTTGTGTCGTTTGTTCAAGCCTGACTCCGTCAAGAAATTGTGGATATTCTGTTCCTACTGTCAAGTGGGACAGTTGTCGCTTCTTCCAAGCTGTGTTTCGAGGCACAGGAAGCGTGGAGCGTCTCACCGTCTCTACCGTAAAGTGTTGTGCTGTGGTGAGTTGTTTAGTGTGATCTTTGGAGGGAGGTGGAGGCTGCACTTACCTAGAGCACTTCCTTCTGTGTCACAACTGTAATCTTACTGTCTGAGGTCTACTAGTGCTTCAGGCGTCACTCTCTTTCTCTGTCTGTCTGTCTGTCTGTCTGTCTGTCTGTCTGTCTGTCTGTCTGTCTGTCTGTCTGTCTGTCTGTCTGTCTGTCTGTCTGTCTCTCTCTCTCTCTCTCTCTCTCTCTCTCTCTCTCTCTCTCTCTCTACTCTTCCTTCCTAGGGGAGCACAACAAATTAAACTTTTCCCCCTCTCCCTCTCTAGTATTTCCCTTTCACTCACTGGAATGTTCTTTGTCTCCTTTCCTCACTCTCTCTCTCTCTCTCTCTCTCTCTCTCTCTCTCTCTCTCTCTCTTCATTTCCTTTCTTCACTCTCTCTCTCTCTCTCTTTCTCTTTAACTCTCTCTCTCTCTCTCTCTCTCTCTCTCTCTCTCTCTCTCTCTCTCTCTCTCTCTCTCTCTCTCTCTCTCTCTCTCTCTCTCTCTCCATCCCTCCTCTCCCACTAACTACCAATTACATATTCAGGGGGCGCGCCAACTCGCCACTTTAGTGGGAGTGACCAGTGGTATCCAGTTACCTGTGAATATTTATACCATTAAGGGGTTAAGGGTTGTGTAGTTGGTAGCTTGTTAACCCTTTGTAAGCTCCTCTCTATTGTCTTCTCCACCTTTATATATATTTCCTGGTTAAAATATAGTTTTATTTTTTATGGCATTTATTTGACATATATTTACATTATTAAATCAGGGTGTTTTTTCATTTTTTTCTGAGTTGTAGATTATTATTGGTTTGCCTTTTAGAGATATTTATGGATATGTGATTTGTCTACATATTTGTATGATTCTGGCACGGCAGTTTACCTTGTCCTTGTCGAGGTGGGGACACGGGTAAACTGGGTGTGTTTATAATTGGTCAACAGAGGCAGTGGTTGGGACGAACAGTGGCAGTTTGGTCATGCTAGAGGAGAAAACCCAGATATGAACTGCGTGTTGATAACTGAATCAAAGTGTCGGATGTGAAGTCCTTCAGCTATCTATACTCTTGTATCGTCTCTGTATTTCTCAACTAGTTTGGCAAGCCAGATAAGACATTTATCTGGCGGTGGCTCTGATTGTGTGTAGAAATAACACGATATTCGTTAAGTGTTTGTTGTCCATTCGTTATCATGGGCTTAGATATTAGGAGGGGTCGTCATGCTTACGAATGTGCGAACGTCGGGTCGGGTTTAGAGAGTGTTAAAGGGAAGTTATAGAAATGTTTTTTTTTCTGAGATAGATCAAATTTAATCATTCAATCATGGGACACCACACATCAAAGACGTAAGTTGCATAAGTTGAATGAAAAACTACATATTTTGCAGTCATATAATAGATTGGTCTCAGTCCACGCAAGGCTCTCTGAAGTATTTCTATAGGATGTTGTTATATATAGGAACAGTAGAGTGCACTTTACGCTGTGACAGTGAAGATGCTGTAACGTGATCCACGCCGTCGTCACACCTGTCATGATCCACGCCGTCACACCTGTCATGATCCACGCCGTCACACCTGTCATGATCCACGCCGTCGTCACACCTGTCATGATCCACGCCGTCACACCTGTCATGATCCACGCCATCACACCTGTCATGATCCACGCCATCACACCTGTCATGATCAACGCCGTCACACCTGTCATGATCCACGCCATCACACCTGTCATGATCAACGCCGTCACACCTGTCATGATCCACGCAGTCACACCTGTCATGATCCACGCCATCACACCTGTCATGATCCACGCCATCACACCTGTCATGATCAACGCCGTCACACCTGTCATGATCCACACCGTCACACCTGTCATGATCCACGCCGTCACACCTGTCATGATCCACGCCGTCACACCTGTCATGATCCACGCCGTCACACCTGTCATGATCCACGCCGTCACACCTGTCATGATCCACGCCGTCACACCTGTCATGATCCACGCCGTCACACCTGTCATGATCCACGCATCCACATGATCCACGCCGCCTCAACGCAGCAAACACAGGAAACATAAACACTCACTAAAACACTCCCTCCGTCAATGTGTTACAACCATTTAATGCATCAATTATACAATGTATGTAGTGTAACTATATAACCTGAGCTTGTAAAAGCATCTTGATTATCTTCAGTGGTCAAGTGCTTAATAACATTAGTTTCTATAGCAGCTATCTTACCCTGTCAGAGTAGGAGAGACATAAATGTATGTGTATATATATATATATATATATATATATATATATATATATATATATATATATATATATATATATATATATATATATATATATATATATATATATATATAGGGGGGTACCACCACTGGTGCAATTATAGGGACCCACAGCCTCAGAGAAGGGAACACAGAGCATTCAGGAAAAAACTTGCCATTTAACTCTGAATACGTAAGAGTGTTCGCTTCTCCTACCACCCCCCTTTTTTTATGGTGTACACTTTATTATGCAAGGTAATACAGTTACATATCTGATTTTATGCAAAAAATTAACATTAAGAGGACACAAAAAAAAAGTTCGCTTCCTAGAGGCTGTAGATTTCCTCGAACTCCTCCGGCGCCGGGCAGGAACCGAGGATGCAGCGAGCATTCCCCCTCTGGATTGCGACACTGAGGCGCTGAAAGAGAAAACTTGCTGCTCTAGGGTCTCTTGTGGTGTCAATGAGCTTGGAACCAAGATCCTTAAGAAACCTTCTTGCACTCTCTCCCCATGGGCCTCGGGTCTCAGACCCTATTGGAACGAAATTGTACCTTTGATCTAATTGCCTGTACTTGACTGACTTTTGTTTTTCTCTGTGTGTCGCTGCGGCTCCTGCCGTGCCGGCAGAGAGGGTGATGTATGTCGTTGCCAGGGTGGATACACAAGTATAGTCCCATGCTATCTGTCTGCCACCCTTCCACGGTCGCAGTGTGATTCCGTCTGGCCGGCCGACAAAGCTATATAATATATATATATATATATATATATATATATATATATATATATATATATATATATATATATATGTGTGTGTGTGTGTGTGTGTGTGTGTGTGTGTGTGTGTGTGTGTGTGTGTGTGTGTGTGTGTGTGTGTGTGTGTGTGTGTGTGTGTGTGTGTGTGTGTGTGTGTGTATACAGGATATGTGGAAGCTGGTCAGAATTGCCTTTCACTTTTATAAATGCACATTAATGACACTATGTAAAAGATACATCGACCACTTTATGTAGAACAGACGTAAATCTGTGTATTTATGTATTTATGTATGTAGGTTAGCTTAGCATTTTAAAAGCACCGCAATCACCTTCTGTAGTTGATTGTTCAATAAATCACTGAACTATATGTTTAACAGATCTCTCACCCTGTCTATGTAGGACTGAAGAAAATGTGTATATATGCTAGTTAGCATTGTAAATGTGTGGCCACGTCTGTGGTAGAACAAAAATGTTTACAACTTGTCTCTTACACTATAGGCGAGATGGTTCGTACACTCATTGTTCTAATTATATTTTCCTTGCAGTTTCCCCTGTAATCTGTCAGTCAAAGCTGCATGCTTACTTTGTGTAATAGCTCAACTCAAGATATTTTCCTTTTAATACAGTAAACTACCACAATTCACCCCCAGTCAGCGGTAAACCAGCATTTGCTGCAGTCAACTTTAACAGGAGTTGACTGTTCGTAGCGTGCATCAAGGTGATAGGTGATATAGTTGACGTCGTTCCAAACACACAGTAGCAAGTCTTGCGTGGAGTTCGAAGGTCTATAGTGAGCCACCACAACATATGGTACTCTTGAACGACATCTCTGCCCCATGCAGTTCCTGACCCGACAATTCATGCATGGATTATTTAACACTTGGGATAAACGTATCCTATACCACCAGATACACTCATACACACACCCTTTATATAGGCCTATACAAATATATAAATATATATATATATATATATATATATATATATATATATATATATATATATATATATATATATATATATATATATATATATATATATATATATATATCGTACCTAGTAGCCAGAACGCACTTCTCAGCCTACTATGCAAGGTCCGATTTGCCTAATAAGCCAAGTTTTCATGAATAAATTGTTTTTCGACTACCTAACCTACCTAACCTAACCTAACCTAACTTTTTTGGCTACCTAACCAAACCTAACCTATAAAGATAGGTTAGGTTAGGTTAGGTAGGGTTGGTTAGGTTTGGTCATATATCTACGTTAATTTTAACTCCAATAAAAAAAAATTGACTTCATACATAATGAAATGGGTAGCTATATCATTTCATAAGAAAAAAATTAGAAAAAATATATTTATTCAGGAAAACTTGGCTTATTAGGCAAATCGGGCCTTGCATAGTAGGCTGAGAAGTGCGTTCTGGCTACTAGGTACGACATATATATATATATATATGCGAACAAGCCTGAATGGTCCCCAGGACTATATGCGAATGAAAACTCACACCCCAGAAGTGACTCGAACCCATACTCCCAGAAGCAACGCAACTGGTAACTACAGGGCGCCTTTGATGGTCAAGCGGATTAAGGCGCCCTGTAGTTACCAGTTGCGTTGCTTCTGGGAGTATGGGTTCGAGTCACTTCTGGGGTGTGAGTTTTCATTCATATATATATATATATATATATATATATATATATATATATATACATATATACCGGGTCCTTCTCACGACGGGCCGTTCACATCTGCTGCGGCCGATTTCTTGTCGTGGTGTCAACAGGAGGAGACTTTGGTCTCTAAATATATAGTAAAAACATTTTTTTGATAATTTTTTTGTCTGTGCAGGGAAATTCCTGCGCCTCTGACTGGCCCACTAAGAGTTGCTTGTTACTGTGCTGTTGTGGGAACCGACCTGTGAGATTTATATTTATTTTATTTATATGAATTTATATAGAATTTATATTTACGTTAATTTGTATACTTCGATAGCAATTTGTATGATGTTAAGTGGACTGTATTTCTGCAATAATCTCACAAATCGATCCTCTACACATTAGGGGGGGGTTTATATTGAATTTATATACATGCAGCCAATCAAACTACAGTATTAAACTACATATATTGTCAAACATTGAAGAGGTTCCTTATCTTATTGTACAGCAGGCCTTAGTCCACCAGATATAACTAGGATGTTGACACCGAATTATCCTCTTTGAGGTAGCTTCTATCACCCAGTAACTGGTACACAAAGCATGCTTCCTCGTCTTGACCTGTCAAAAGGGCGCTAGCTATAAAGCCAGAATCCTAATATATGACAGCTATATCAGAGAAAACACTGTACATTGAACCGTAAAGACCTAGGCTTAATTACCTTTTATTAAGAGGCAGTTCGTATTCTAACCGGCACGCCCCTATCTAATGACATTAATGGCCATAAATGATAGATAAATGGGTTTCGGCAGAACACTTAACTTGTATTTGTTGACAGTGTGTTGATGATGGTACACCTTTGGTTTCCATAACACTTCGTCCAAGTAAAATTAACAGGAGCCGTATTTGCTCCCGTGAGCCTCTGTGGTCTAAGTACAATAACAATGGCTGACCACTCCCTCCTCACTGACGCTACTGGCCTACATTGTCCAGATGACAGTAAGTGATAGAAGGGTCACATTTACTCTATTTTAATTCTGATAATTAAGTTAATTTATATGAGATGTTTTTATGATGGTAAAGTCCAAAGACTAATGTATTTAAGAATAATTCCCACCATAATAGGTGGTGAATTTATAATAGTATGTGGTGATGATATCCCGTTTTCTATAGACAGAAATTCCACTACAAGTTACATTTTCTATGGGTTAACTTGTTTATACAATGCAGCAATATTATCTGCCTGTATGATATTATTAAATGGTGTTGGATTTTCCGACAGCTGTTCTTCTTTGGTCATCCTCCATCCACGCTCTCCCTCCCCCCTCCCCCCTCCTTGACCACCAACCCCCCCCCTTTCATCCCCTCTGCCCACCCCTTCCCCCCCTCTCCCCCTCTTCACCAACATGGAACCCAACTCCCTCAACACCTTCGAAATTTTATTGTTATTTTTAGTATCGTGTGAAAAATATTCATACGTATGCATGTATGTATATATATGTATGTATTTATGTATGTTAGTGTTTAACTCATGTTTCGTATTACAAAAAAACTACATATGTTT
>NC_091150.1:36653596-36668596 GCF_040958095.1 Procambarus clarkii | reverse complement strand
ACCTCTTACACAGGTGAAGTGTCCGGTGCTGTGGTGCCACCTCTTACACAGGTGAAGTGTCCGGTGCTGTGTTGCCATCCCTTATACGTCCGGTGCTGTGGTGCCACCTCCTACAAGTGTGGCGTAGGCCGGTGCTGTGTTGCCACCTCTTATATGGGTGACGTAGGCCGGTGCTGTGTTTACTAGTTGTGTTTACTAGTTGTGTTTCTGCGGGGGTTGAGCTTTGCTCTTTCGGCACGCCTCTCAACTGTCAATCAACTGTTTACTAACTACTTTTTTTTTTCCACACCACACACACACACCCCAGGAAGCAGCCCGTGACAGCTGACTAACTCCCAGGTACCTATTTACTGCTAGGTAACAGGGGCACTTAGGGTGAAAGAAACTTTGCCCATTTGTTTCTGCCTCGGGCGGGAATCGAACCCGCGCCACAGAATTACGAGTCCTGCGCGCTATCCACCAGGCTACGAGGCCCCTAGGCCCCTAGGCCTGTGTTGCCACCTCTGAAACATGTGACGTAGCTAGCTGCTAAGGTGTCACGTCTCGTATTATTTCAATTAGTATTAATATTGTTATTATTGCCATTATTTTCATTATTTACATTTACCAAATATTCACATGTAGATTCTAATTTAAACGATCTTGAACTAAGTTAAACTTAATTTAACATTCTTGTCCATGACAGATGTGGTGTTTGTGTGTGTACTCACCTAATTGTACTCACCTAGTTGTGCTTGCGGGGGTTGAGTTCTGGCTCTTTGGTCCCGCCTCTCAACTGTCAATCAACTGGTGTACAGGTTCCTGAGCCTACTGGGCTCTATCATATCTACTCTTGAAACTGTATATGGAGTCAGCCTCCACCACATCACTTCCTAGTGCATTCCATTTATTAACTACTCTGAGGGTGTGTGTGTGTGTGTGTGCGCGTGTGTGTGTGTGTGTCTGTGTGTGTGCGTGTGTGTGTGCGTGTGTGTGTGTGTGTGTGTGTGTGTGTGTGTGTGTGTGTGTGTGTGTGTGTGTGTGTGTGTGTGTGTGTGTGTGTGTGGTTATCTCCTCAAGATCACTACACAAGCTGTTTTTTTTCGTACCACAGACGTGGCCAGACATTTACAATGCTAACCAACATATATATACATTTTCTTCTTTCCTCCACGGACAGGGCTATAGAGATCTGTTAAAAATATAGTTCAGTGATTTATTAATACAAAGAATTACGTCTGTCCTAAATAAACAGTGTTCGACGTGTCCTTTTACATAGAGTCATTAATGTGCGTTTACAAAGGTGAAATACAATGCTGACCAGTTTCCTCATATCCTATTCACACACACATTCTATAATATATATATATATATATATATGTGTATATATATGTGTGTCATATATATAATATATATATATATGACATATATATATAATATATATATATATATGTCTCTCTCTCTCTCTCTCTCTCTCTCTCTCTCTCTATATATATATATATATATATATATATATATATATATATATATATATATATATATATATATATATATATATATATATATATGAATGAAAACTCACACCCCAGAAGTGACTCGAACCCATACTCCCAGAAGCAACGCAACTGGTAACTACAGGGCGCCTTAATCCGCTTGACCATCACGGCCGTCAAAAGGAAGTGATAGCCGAGGCTATTTGAGCCACTTCCCCGACGGCAACTCGGATGGTAATCTTGGGCATAGCATTTCACCAAATCACCTCATTCTTTGGGGCACACGTGAGGAACACAAATGCGAACAAGCCTGAATGGTCCCCAGGACTATATGCGAATGAAAACTCACACCCCAGAAGTGACTCGAACCCATACTCCCAGAAGCAACGCAACTGGTAACTACAGGGCGCCTTAATCCGCTTGACCATCACGGCCGTCAAAAGGAAGTGATAGCCGAGGCTATTTGAGCCACTTCCCCGACGGCAACTCGGATGGTAATCTTGGGCATAGCATTTCACCAAATCACCTCATTCTTTGGGGCACACGTGAGGAACACAAATGCGAACAAGCCTGAATGGTCCCCAGGACTATATGCGAATGAAAACTCACACCCCAGAAGTGACTCGAACCCATACTCCCAGAAGCAACGCAACTGGTAACTACAGGGCGCCTTAATCCGCTTGACCATCACGGCCGTCAAAAGGAAGTGATAGCCGAGGCTATTTGAGCCACTTCCCCGACGGCAACTCGGATGGTAATCTTGGGCATAGCATTTCACCAAATCACCTCATTCTTTGGGGCACACGTGAGGAACACAAATGCGAACAAGCCTGAATGGTCCCCAGGACTATATGCGAATGAAAACTCACACCCCAGAAGTGACTCGAACCCATACTCCCAGAAGCAACGCAACTGGTAACTACAGGGCGCCTTAATCCGCTTGACCATCACGGCCGTCAAAAGGAGGTGATAGCCGAGGCTATTTGAGCCACTTCCCCGACGGCAACTCGGATGGTAATCTTGGGCATAGCATTTCACCAAATCACCTCATTCTTTGGGGCACACGTGAGGAACACAAATGCGAACAAGCCTGAATGGTCCCCAGGACTATATGCGAATGAAAACTCACACCCCAGAAGTGACTCAAACCCATACTCCCAGAAGCAACGCAACTGGTAACTACAGGGCGCCTTAATCCGCTTGACCATCACGGCCGTCAAAAGGAGGTGATAGCCGAGGCTATTTGAGCCACTTCCCCGACGGCAACTCGGATGGTAATCTTGGCATATAGTCCTGGGGACCCCGATGGCAACTCGGATGGCATATAGTCCTGGGGACCATTCAGGCTTGTTCGCATTTGTGTTCCTCACGTGTGCCCCAAAGAATGAGGTGATTTGGTGAAATGCTATGCCCAAGATTACCATCCGAGTTGCCGTCGGGGAAGTGGCTCAAATAGCCTCGGCTATCACTTCCTTTTGACGGCCGTGATGGTCAAGCGGATTAAGGCGCCCTGTAGTTACCAGTTGCGTTGCTTCTGGGAGTATGGGTTCGAGTCACTTCTGGGGTGTGAGTTTTCATTCGCATATAGTCCTGGGGACCATTCAGGCTTGTTCGCATTTGTGTTCCTCACGTGTGCCCCAAAGAATGAGGTGATTTGGTGAAATGCTATGCCCAAGATTACCATCCGAGTTGCCGTCGGGGAAGTGGCTCAAATAGCCTCGGCTATCACTTCCTTTTGACGGCCGTGATGGTCAAGCGGATTAAGGCGCCCTGTAGTTACCAGTTGCGTTGCTTCTGGGAGTATGGGTTCGAGTCACTTCTGGGGTGTGAGTTTTCATTCGCATATAGTCCTGGGGACCATTCAGGCTTGTTCGCATTTGTGTTCCTCACGTGTGCCCCAAAGAATGAGGTGATTTGGTGAAATGCTATGCCCAAGATTACCATCCGAGTTGCCGTCGGGGAAGTGGCTCAAATAGCCTCGGCTATCACTTCCTTTTGACGGCCGTGATGGTCAAGCGGATTAAGGCGCCCTGTAGTTACCAGTTGCGTTGCTTCTGGGAGTATGGGTTCGAGTCACTTCTGGGGTGTGAGTTTTCATTCGCATATAGTCCTGGGGACCATTCAGGCTTGTTCGCATTTGTGTTCCTCACGTGTGCCCCAAAGAATGAGGTGATTTGGTGAAATGCTATGCCCAAGATTACCATCCGAGTTGCCGTCGGGGAAGTGGCTCAAATAGCCTCGGCTATCACTTCCTTTTGACGGCCGTGATGGTCAAGCGGATTAAGGCGCCCTGTAGTTACCAGTTGCGTTGCTTCTGGGAGTATGGGTTCGAGTCACTTCTGGGGTGTGAGTTTTCATTCGCATATAGTCCTGGGGACCATTCAGGCTTGTTCGCATTTGTGTTCCTCACGTGTGCCCCAAAGAATGAGGTGATTTGGTGAAATGCTATGCCCAAGATTACCATCCGAGTTGCCGTCGGGGAAGTGGCTCAAATAGCCTCGGCTATCACTTCCTTTTGACGGCCGTGATGGTCAAGCGGATTAAGGCGCCCTGTAGTTACCAGTTGCGTTGCTTCTGGGAGTATGGGTTCGAGTCACTTCTGGGGTGTGAGTTTTCATTCGCATATAGTCCTGGGGACCATTCAGGCTTGTTCGCATTTGTGTTCCTCACGTGTGCCCCAAAGAATGAGGTGATTTGGTGAAATGCTATGCCCAAGATTACCATCCGAGTTGCCGTCGGGGAAGTGGCTCAAATAGCCTCGGCTATCACTTCCTTTTGACGGCCGTGATGGTCAAGCGGATTAAGGCGCCCTGTAGTTACCAGTTGCGTTGCTTCTGGGAGTATGGGTTCGAGTCACTTCTGGGGTGTGAGTTTTCATTCGCATATAGTCCTGGGGACCATTCAGGCTTGTTCGCATTTGTGTTCCTCACGTGTGCCCCAAAGAATGAGGTGATTTGGTGAAATGCTATGCCCAAGATTACCATCCGAGTTGCCGTCGGGGAAGTGGCTCAAATAGCCTCGGCTATCACTTCCTTTTGACGGCCGTGATGGTCAAGCGGATTAAGGCGCCCTGTAGTTACCAGTTGCGTTGCTTCTGGGAGTATGGGTTCGAGTCACTTCTGGGGTGTGAGTTTTCATTCGCATATAGTCCTGGGGACCATTCAGGCTTGTTCGCATTTGTGTTCCTCACGTGTGCCCCAAAGAATGAGGTGATTTGGTGAAATGCTATGCCCAAGATTACCATCCGAGTTGCCGTCGGGGAAGTGGCTCAAATAGCCTCGGCTATCACTTCCTTTTGACGGCCGTGATGGTCAAGCGGATTAAGGCGCCCTGTAGTTACCAGTTGCGTTGCTTCTGGGAGTATGGGTTCGAGTCACTTCTGGGGTGTGAGTTTTCATTCGCATATAGTCCTGGGGACCATTCAGGCTTGTTCGCATTTGTGTTCCTCACGTGTGCCCCAAAGAATGAGGTGATTTGGTGAAATGCTATGCCCAAGATTACCATCCGAGTTGCCGTCGGGGAAGTGGCTCAAATAGCCTCGGCTATCACTTCCTTTTGACGGCCGTGATGGTCAAGCGGATTAAGGCGCCCTGTAGTTACCAGTTGCGTTGCTTCTGGGAGTATGGGTTCGAGTCACTTCTGGGGTGTGAGTTTTCATTCGCATATAGTCCTGGGGACCATTCAGGCTTGTTCGCATATATATATATATATATATATATATATATATATATATATATATATATATATATATATATATATATATATATATATATATATATATATATATACTACCCCAGAAGTGAGGCTGGCTGCTGGGAGACGAACGAGGGATCAGCTCGTCTCTTGATATGCTCGCCACTCCGTAACAAATCCAGCCTTTTAGCCTAACCAGAACGGACGCACCCAAGCAACCAACCTCACCTATCCAGTCCGATGCACTGGAAACCTAAATATTTGCGTGTGCCCTTTACGTTTCTTAATAGGCTGCATTTGTAACGTTGGTTATGATATAACGTCTGTGATTATCCTTGACTAAGACTTCAAAGTGGTTTACTAGACTGTAGTAAACTGTAGTAAACTCGACGCTTGACAAGGCTCGTTCATCCGGACCGTCACGACAGTTCCGGTTCTATACCTTTATTCGGATAAGTAATGCGCTTAAATAACGAAACGATTTAACATTTAATCCTCGCGACCTTTTCCGGGGAGCGAGATGCTCAGTGGGGGGTGGGGGGGGGGGTTGTCTCATGTGTCTCTTCAGCGCTGTTTAATGTTAGGGTTCAGTTTTATTTGGGATGTGGTGGCCCTGTGGGACACCCCCCTGCATGAAGCGAGCAGGGGGGTGGGGAGGGCAGGTCATACTCAAGATAAGAGCAAACACCTCCTTTGTACAAGGTTTTGCAATCACTGCTGTCACGCTGATACGAGATGTGCCATATAGAGCTGCCTGTTCCTTGGCTGCCTTGCTTGATCGGATCAACAGGTAAGTCTTCAAAGGTTATTCAAGAGTCAGACTGCAGCCCAAAGGTGCCAACGTCATCAATGAGTACCGAGTTTGACCTGCTCATCACTACACGTGTCCCAGGAGCGGCAGCGTGCGCAGAGTTATCGACATCGTCGGTGTTTTCTCACCGGAAAGATCTGAAGGTTAGATTGGAGATGTATACAGTGGCATTCGATGAGGTGTGACGTCGAGTCGTTGGAGAAGACATCCCACAAGAAGGGGTCAGGCACACTTGACCCTTTGGTTCGTTGGCTCCAGTTGGCTGGTTCTCAAGTTCCGCTTCATAATGGACTGTTCTCATTGTTATAAAGTGGTCTGAGATGCCTATAGTGTTTGAAGCTTTGCTAGTAAACCTTAGTCTGTCTCTCTGTCTCTCTCTCTCTCTCTCTCTCTCTCTCTCTCTCTCTCTCTCTCTCTCTCTCTCTCTCTCTCTCTCTCTCTCTCTCTCTCTCTCTCTCTCTCTCTCTCTCTCTCTCTCTCGCTCTCTCTCTCCATTTTCCTCGCCTACCCTCTTTTCTCTCCCATTATTCACATCTCTTCCCATTTATCTTTTCCTCCATTCCTCTCTCCTCCACCTTTCACTATTCCCATGCCATTCCCTCCCTCTATCCCTTTAGTCCCCAACCCCTTCGTCTCTTCCTTCATTCCCCCTCCTCTCATCCCCTACCAGTATTCCCTTTCCCCCTCCCCTTCCCCTTCCGAGCATTCACACCCCCCCCCTCACTCTCTCCATCCCCCTACCTTCCGTCTTCATTCCCCCTTCCTTCTCCCTCCCCTACCACAATTCCCACCCTCCCCTCTCCTTCCCTCCCCGCCTCTCCCCACACTCTCCCCTCGCCAGGCTCACTAATCATCGACATGTAATCACCTTATTGCCTTTTGACGTTACGTTAGCATAAACACGCAGTAGCCTCTCCTCTTCCCCTCTCCCTTCATCGTCTCCCCTCACTCATCTTCCATCTCTTTTACATTTCTAATCTCTTGCTTATCTCTTGCTTATCTCTTGCTTATCTCTCTCTGTCTGTCTCTTTCTCTCTCTCTCTCTCTCGGTAGGCAAGTGCTCGTTCTATTGGCAATTTATTTGTCCTCAGGTATTAAACAAAAACCAACTTAACGAAGGTTTTAGTAAGTCAGCATTTGACTTACGCAGCAGCTGCCACCTGACACTGTTATCGTCCACGCGGTATAATTATATATATATTTTCTCAAATGTTAATGAACATTATGTATTGCGGGTTTATGCATAGGTATATCTTCTTCTTGAGGTTATCTTGAGATGATTTCGGGACTTAGCGTCCTCGCGGTCCGGTCCTCGACCAGGCCTCCTTTTTGTTGCACACCCCCAGGAAGCAGCCCGTAACAGCTGTCTAACTCCCAGGTACCTATTTACTGCTAGGTAACAGGGGCATCAGGATGAAAGAAACATTTTGCCCATTTGTCTCCGCCTCCACCGGGGATCGAACCCGGAACCTCAGGACTACGAATCTGAAGCGCTGTCCACCCAGCTGTCAGGCGCCTGTCAGGTAGGCCTAGGTTAGGTTAGATAAGCTGTTTTTCTTACGATAATTTAGGGAATTTATGCACAGGAGGTTAGATAAGTTGGTTTGTTTATGATGAGTTTGAATCTTCATGCATAGGTAGGTCTAGTTAAGGTGTTTTGATTACAGTACTTTAGGAAGTGTTTACAACAGAGGCTGGAGGTGAACGAAGCACGTTTCGAGTCATGGCTTCGAACATGGCCACGAGGGCTGTAAGTTAGCACAGACTTATGTAGATTTAAACGAGTGAACATTTGCCTCTTTGGATTAAAATACGTGAACCCGACGGCCCTGTGTTTTGAGGTCGGTATTTACATTATATTATGAAAGCACTGAGTGAAGTGCATTTCGAACACAGCTATAGGCAGTGAGCAGAACTGTGGTTTGAGAAAAGTTCGAACGTAATCAGATGTGAGTCGTGTGTATGAAGTGTTTTTTGTTCACAAACAGATGGAAGGGGATCGCGGCTGTGTTAATTGCGACCGATTAGCCAATGTTTTGAGGATTGGCTGGATGATCAAGAATGATTTGATGCGTACTGACGACCAGTCTGGTCACGTGCCTCACGTGCGCACGTGAGGCACGTGCTTCGTGCACTTCCAAACAACCTAACCTAGGCCTAAGCTACTTATAACCCTACCGTATCCTAGGCTAAACCTAACAATAGATCTAACCAAACCTAAGTAGAACTTAAAGCTAACTTTACCAACCCTAATCAAACTTTACCTAATATTGATATAATACAGTACCGAACCTAACCCAGCCTAACCTTAGGCAACCCAACCTAACCTAACCTAACCCAACCTAACCTAACCTAACCCAACCCAACCTAGGTGTAAATCACACACAGAGATCACACTAACGTGATGCATCAAATGAACAAATCCACAAGGGCCGTGACGAGGATTCGAACCTGCGTCCGGGAGCATCCCAGACATTACCTTAATCGACTCAGTCGATTAAGGCAGTGTCTGGGATGCTCCCGGACGCAGGTTCGAATCCTCGTCACGGCCCTTGTGGATTTGTTCATTAGGTGTCAATATATACACAGACCCTTAATGAATAATAATATTAAACTACATTTTCACAAACGCCGGCGGAGTTCGGCAGCGTGTGAAAAATGTGACCTTTACTGCGAGGTGCGTGAGTCAGGTGATGACATATTAGTGATGAGGAGGCCAGGTGGATGGGCCGGGGCGGCCAGGTGGATGAGCCGGGGCGGCCAGGTGGATGAGCCGGGGCGGCCAGGTGGATGGGCCGGGGCGGCCAGGTGGATGAGCCGGGGTGTTGTTATTCATCATCAATATTCATTTACTCATGTGTGTGACTCATTGGGCGTTTATATAATAGTTTTGTTATGTGTATTCGCGTTCTTGGAGAAGGGGATGGAGGCTGGGGAGGGGGGATGGGGCCAGGGGGGGAGTGGGGGGTTAATGGAGGGTTATCTTAAAATGATTTCGGGGCTTAGCGTCCCCGCGGCCCAGTCATCGCATTGGCCTCCTCGTTGGTGGACTGGTCAACCAGGCTGTTGGAATGCGGCTGCTCGCAGCCTGATGTATGAGTCACAGCCTGGTTGATCAGGTATCCTTTGGAGGTGTTTGTCAAGTTCTCTCTTGAACACTGTGAGGGGTCAGCCAGTTATGCCCCTTATGTGTAGTGGAAGCGTGTTGAACAGTCTCGGGCCTCTGATGTTGATAGAGTTCTCTCTCAGAGTACCTGTTGCACCTCTGCTCTTCAACGGGGGTATTCTGCACATCCTGCCATGCCTCCTGGTCTCATGTGATGTTATTTCTGTGAGCAGGTTTGGGACCGGCCCCTCTACCGGCCCCGGTCCATGTATAAATTATTATGTATCTCTCCCGCCTGCGCTCAAGAGAATACGGATTCAGGCACTTTAGTCGGTCCCAGTAGTTTAGATGTTTTACTGAGCGGATTCTAGCAGAAGTAATGAAGACTTTGGGAAAGCGGCCAGAGGGAAGGGAGCTGGGGTGAAGGGGAGACTGGTGGAAGGGAGGTGGCAGGGAAGGCTTTTGGGAAAGGGAGGCTTTTGGGAAGGGGGTATAGAAGCCTGGGGAGGGGGGGAAGGTATGACAAGGGGGGAGGGGCGCCCATATGCTGCTCACCAGTGTAATTCGATGACTACCGTCTCGAGGCGAGAGTCGGAGAGGACAACCACATGTGCGATTTGTTAATTACTCCATCAATAACTGGTGTGGCGGGGAGGGGGGGGTGTGAGGGAGAGGGAGAGAGAGAGAGAGAGAGAGAGAGAGAGAGAGAGAGAGAGAGAGAGAGAGAGAGAGAGAGAGAGAGAGAGAGAGAGAGAGAGAGAGAGAGAGAGAGTATAAGTGATAGGAATATTCAACATGTCTACATGGGGGTAAAGGAGATATGAGAGAAGATAGGGAGGAGAAATGAGATATGAGGACAGAAAGGAGATAAATATTGAATCTTTTATTCCCTCATTTCTTCCCTCCTCCCTCCCTCCCTCCCTCTCTCTCTCATCCTTCTCTCCATTCACCCCCCCCTGCAGCCTCCCTCCCAAACATCAAACCCCCCCCCCCACACACACACACCCATCCCTCCCCCATCACATCTTCCCGCCCCACCCCTCCACAATAGCACCCCAGTCTCCTACCCCAATACACCCCCCCCCCCCCGAAACACCTACCTTCTCCCCCACCTCCACCCCCCCCAAACCAACCTACAGGGCTCCCTATAAAGGCAACCCAGACAGCAATAAATCCTGGAAGGTGATTGGTCAGAAATTGTCCACTAAAGGCTCGCTCCAGGTCTCTTCCCTCCTCTGAGCGTTCGAATTATTTACCAAGGCGTTCGGATTTAGTTTGAAAGTTGCCGGCGAGTGTCGCCTTGAGGCAGAAGTTTGCAGGTTAAATATTTACTTGAATGTATCTTAGTATGGTCCGGCCAGGCTGTCACTTGTTAATGGTATCTGGTAACTGTTCACCTTGGTGTGTGTGTACTCATCTAGTTGTGCTTGCGGGGGTTGAGCTTCGGCTCTTTGGTCCCGCCTCTCAACTGTCAATCAACTGGTGTACAGGTTACTGAGCCTACTGGGCTCTATCATATCTACATTTAAAACTGTGTATGGAGTCAGCCTCCACCACATCACTGCCTAATGCATTCCATCCGTTAACTACTCTGACACTGAAAAAGTTCTTTCTAACGTAGCGCGCAGGACTCGTAATTCTGTGGCGCGGGTTCGATTCCCACACGAGGCAGAAACAAATGGGCAAAGTTTCTTTCACCATGAATGCCCCTGTTACCTAGCAGTAAATAGGTACCTGGGTGTTAGTCAGCTGTCACGGGCTGCTTCCTGGGGGTGGAGGCCTGGTCGAGGACCGGGCCGCGGGGACACTAAAGCCCCGAAATCATCTCAAGATAACCTCAAGATAACGTCTCTGTGGCTCATGTGGGTACTCAGCTTCCACCTGTGCCCCCTTGTTCGCGTCCCACCAGTGTTGAATAGTTTATCCTTGTCTACCCGGTCGATTCCCCTGAGGATTTTGTAAGTAGTGATCATATCTCCCCTTCCTCTTCTGTCTTCCAGTGTCGTGAGGCGCATCTCGCGCAGCCAATCCTTGTAACTCATGCCTCTTAGTTCTGGGACTAGTCTTGTGGTATACCTCTGAACTTTTTCCAGCTTTTTCTTGTGATTGACAAAGGTATGGGCTATATGCTGGGGCCGCATACTCCAAACGAAGTATATATGTGTTTATGTGTGTGTATGTGTGTGTGTGTGTGTGTGTGTGTGTGTGTGTGTGTGAGAGAGAGAGAGAGAGAGAGAGAGAGAGAGAGAGAGAGAGAGAGAGAGAGAGAGAGAGAGAGAGAGAGAGAGAGAGAGAGAGAGAGAGAGAGAGAGTTCCTAAATAAGTTTGTAAGGTTGAGCTAGTTGTCAGTCATTTGATGAAATTAATTCGACCCGCTTGCTTCTCTTGACATCTGCGTCTGATATTATGCATGCAGTTACTCTCAAGCGACTCCCCTTCTGGCTACACCATTCGTCTGTCTAATTAACCTTACCCCTCAAGATATTCTTCTTCACACCCCTCTGGCTCCTCGGAGAATTATGTTTCGCTCCAAGTCTTCTCCTATTTCCTTCAGCGTGTAATTTGTCTTTGTCGGTATTTGTAAGTTCGTTAAAGTACCTTGTATGTCTCAACCATGTCCCACCTGTAATTTCCATTCACAAAACAATGGTTATAAATTACGTTCAAATTTAGGAAAGACCTGGGTAAATATCGGTTTTGGAAACAGGGCTTTTGATTACAGGGAACACATTTCCGGGTAATATTATGGGGTGGGATCACTCGATTGTTTCAAGCGTAGGTAAGGATCACTCGATTGTTTCAAGCGTAGGTTACACATACAGTATACAAATGAATGAGTGTGGGAGTATTTAAATGTGAGCTGCCTCATATGGGACATTAGGCCTTCTGCAGTTTCCAAAATTCTTACGTAGGAGCTTCGGCTCCCGGGCCACTTCTTTAAACTCCCTTTTTATCCACAATCGCAGGTTAAAATGGAAGCCGGGAATGGTGGCTTCCACACTGCAGTCTACACTAAGGAAACGAACATAGGAATGTGCCTCAATGCCAACAGTGACTGCCCAGACAGGTACAAGAGGAGTGTCGTCAACGCTTACGTCGACCGTGCTCTCACTCACAGCTCTGGTTGGAAGCAGGTCGACGAGGAACTCTGTAGGGTAAGGCAGGTCCTAGTCAACAATGGCTTCTCTAACGGTTATGTTGAAGACGTCATTAAAAGAAAGGTGAAATGACATGCAACCTCTGAAGAGTCAACTAAACACAACACTTGTACTCCCTATGAGACAGGAACTTCCCTTCGACGGCTCATAAGATGGAGGAAAGGGTCCTGAAAGTGTTCTGAAAGATATTGTTAACAGGAACGTTATCCCCATAGACAAAAATCAGAAGATATTATTGATAATTTACTACAAAAACAAGAAAACGGCCAACCTACTTATAAAGAACTCTCCAGACACCAAACAGAACGCCTTGAAGGAAACCAACGTCGTCTATGCCTTCACATGCCCACTTGGGGACTGTCAGCCCCAAAGATCTCAGTATATAGGCAAAACAACAACGTCTTTTTCCAGGCGATTAACAATGCACAAACATCAGGGCTCTATCAGGTGCCTATAATCTCCTCACACAACCAGACCATCACCAGAAAAATCTTAACAAGCATCACAGAAATTATCGACAGATACAACGATAACAGGAGACTCGACATCAGCGAGGCACTACACATCAGAAAGTCAACACCAGCAATCAATAGCCAATTAACACATAATTACATTCTACCCACTTCCAGACCCCGAACCGACACAGAAGCTAGAAGAGAAAACACAGGCAATATACCCACTGATTCGTGTTTGGAGTATGTAAAGTTATCTTTACCCATTGATTTGTGTTCTGTCACCTCACCCAAAAACGAATATAAGCATGAAACAGGAGTATGTAAAATGGTCTTTGAAATTGTAAGAAGTCTCTTGCGAAACGCTTCTAGGCGTCAGACCATAAATAAAGTGTGAAAATGAACTTTGGTGAGTTAATTTTTCAATTACCTTCGACAGTGAAGATAAACGTAAGAAATATTGAGAAGATTCCTGTTAGATTCATTAATTGTTTAATTAATTTTGGCCTTATTAAGGCCAAAATTCTCTTTCGACCTCTCTCCCTTTTCCCTTTCGGTCATATTCAACAACATATGTTTACAAGAAAGTCTACTACCAAAGTAATATATATATATATATATATATATATATGTCGTACCTAATAGCCAGAACGCACTTCTCAGCCTACTATTCAAGGCCCGATTTGCCTAATAAGCCAAGTTTTCATGAATTAATGTTTTTTCGTCTACCTAACCTACCTAACCTAACCTAACCTAGCTTTTTTTGGCTACCTAACCTAACCTTACCTATAAATATAGGTTAGGTTAGGTTAGGTAGGGTTGGTTAGGTTCGGTCATATATCTACCTTAATTTTAACTCCAATAAAAAAAAATTGACCTCATACATAGAGAAAAGGGTTGCTTTATCATTTCATAAGAAAAAAATTATAGTAAATATATTAATTCAGGAAAACTTGGCTTATTAGGCAAATCGGGCCTTGAATAGTAGGCTGAAAAGTGAGTTCTGGCTATTAGGTACGACATATATATATATATATATATATATATATATATATATATATATATATATATATATATATATATATATATATATATATATATTATGCATTGAATAGTTAGTAATAAAAGATTAAATACTTCCCTTTTATCTTGCTAATGAGAGATAACATTCTTATATCGGCATTATCTTGCTGATAACATTTCACATAACTGAAAGTTTTTCCTCCTGCAAGTGTTAATTACTGACCCTGGTGTGAGTACTGTGTGGGTACTGTGTGGCTACTGTGTGGGTCCTGTGTGGCTACTGTGTGAGTACATAACAGTATCTGGCTTTCCTCGTGTTTCAGCTCGAGTCTCCTAGTCGTCACTGACAGGTACAACTCCTTCCACACATACACATACACATACACATACACATTCACATACATATACCCATTATAGGTTCACAAATGCACCTCGTGAAAACACACTCCTTATGAAACTACACATATACACCTCGAACACATACACCCCCACACACTTACATACAACCCCCCAACACTTACATACACCCCCCGCACACTTACATACACCACCCACACACTTACATACACCCCCCACACACTTACATACACCCCCCACACACTTACATACACCACCCACACACTTACATACACCCCCCACACACTTACATACACCCCCACACACTTACATACACCACCCACACACTTACATACACCCCCCACACACTTACATACACCCCCACACACTTACAAACACCCCCCACACACTTACATACACCACCCACACACTTACATACACCCCCCACACACTTACATACACCCCCCACACACTTACATACACCCCCCACACACTTACAAACACCCCCCACACACTTACATACACCCCCCACACACTTACAAACACCACCCACACACTTACATACACCCCCACACACTTACAAACACCACCCACACACTTACATACACCCCCCACACACTTACAAACACCACCCACACACTTACATACACCCCCCGCACACTTGCATACACCACCCACACACTTACATACACCCCCTACACACTTACATACACCCCCCACACACTTCAACCCGTTCTCGCAAATTTAATAAGTCAATATTGACTTATTAGTTGCGTGCATAGGTGACATACTTAACATGATAGTTTCCCTTGAAAAGCTTCATAGAAAACACCGACCTTACCTAACCTACTTAGTATGTTAAAATAAGCATCTTATAGCTTCGTAATTACAATTGTTACTTAACCTATTATAGGTATAGGTTAGGTAATAATTGTAATTACGAAGCAAT
>NC_091150.1:36611096-36646096 GCF_040958095.1 Procambarus clarkii | reverse complement strand
TCCAGATCATGCAGGACCGTGTTCTGAGGTCAGGGACTACGGGCCACTATCCTGAGTTTAAAACATGGATTCCAGGTGATTACAAAACTCTCGCCGTGTGTGAGTCTGACTACGAAGACTTTACTCATATTGTAAGAACTGTGCATTTTGAAGACTATCTGCAGGGAAAATTGCGTGATACTCTAATACCCTATGAGACGGAAGTCAGGCACCGCACCCTACTCCCAGATGGTATAAAAGGGTTATGGTTTCGTGTTCTGGACTCTGAAACAGAGAAAGACATAATGAAAGACGGAGACTGGTTCGGAAATGTCATGTACAAAGTAGATTTTAATGAATTTTGTGACAAATTTTTGTTTACGAAGAAGTATAAGGCTTACTTCATGGAGGTGATTCAATACAATTTCTCCGCTTCTACGAGAATTTTGATTGCTTCACCAGATTCCTCAAAATTTGGTATGAAATCTGGATGGGGATTCAAGGAATCTGGTGATGAATTTACTCTCTTTCCGGAATACGACCATTTAAAACCCGGAGGACCCTGGCACCAATTGGATAACCAAAATAGGTATCTAAGCAATCACAGGAAGTATTTCGAAGGCACAATAGAGAAACAATGCAACAGTACACTCGAGTTCTTTCTCGTGTTGGACGAAGCAGATATACAACAACTGTACACATTGTCGGATGTAAGAAGTGTTCCACACTATCCAGATCACAAAAAGAAAGAGGGTCAACGCAGCTGTCACAAATACAGGAGTGGCATATTACATAAGTGGTGCCCATCGCATTGCAGTATTGAGCAAACTGACGCTGTACGGGCTGACATAGAGGCCATTACAGAAAAAGAGGAGAACAAGGTTGCTGCATGCCATATGTTACAGATTGTGCCAGATATACTGGACAAGATCAACGAAAGATGTAGAGGATTTAAAATTGAAAATGTAGATTTTGAGGTGATAGTAACACTAACAAAACAAAGTCAAAAAATTATTGAGGGCTTGTCTTATGAGGATGGTTGTAGGAGACAACAAGTGGCACACAAGGTGGAAGAAATATTGAAGATATTGGAAAAGTTTGTAAGTAACGAACTCGATCAAATACGAAAGAGTTTGAGAATGAGCTTAGATGAGAATAGGGATCGGACTATGGAACAAAAAAATATAGTGACAGACAGAGTACAAACTTGGATGCAAAGGATGATAAAAGAAATAAAAGAACATCTCTGTCAACAGTAACTGGCGATACTTGCTATGGGCCAATTATCGGTATATATCTTCCTAAGATGGGTAAATAAGATTTCTCCATTATCCTTTATTACTTTTATTCATTATTCTCAGTTCCTGCTTTACAAATAATCTCGGTGGAAACTTCCCACCAACAGCCAGTTCACCTATGGTACGAACCACACTGATGTTCAATAACAGACTGAGCCCAAAGGAAAGATAGATCAACTCTCAACCCAGACACAGGCAATGATTTCATGTCAAAATCCTCCCGAATCTGGAATCAAAACCACACACACATCGGAGAGACATGAAGACACTCGTGTGTCTCCTTCATGTGTTTAGATATTAATGAACTCTTTCATTTACCACAAGGTGACGGAGGAACGGGGTTATGTCCGCGCTGTTGTGCGTTCTTGAAAAATGTTATTGGGAGCTTATATATATAAAGCTCTAAGATTTTTACTGCATATCTGTAACATGATGCTGACGACCATACTCTCATCATGAGGAATTTCCAGTGTTCTCGCTTTATCATTGTTTTATAATGTCATGCTTACATGTGCCAGAATTGTGTATTGCAAAAGTTATTCAGAGAGACAATGCTTGCCTAATAATCTTTGTTTCTGTGTCAGTCTCTATGTGACTGTCTTATCTAGTTGTTTTTACGAAATTGAACTTGTGGGGTGATGAGCTTCAGCTCTTTGGTCCCATCTCTCAACTTTTCATTAACTGGTGTACAGGTTTCCGAACATAATGGGCTCTATTAGCTCTACACATGAAGCTGTGTATGGAATCTGTCTCCACCACCACGGCCCTTCTTAGTGCACTCCAGGTGTTAAATGCTCCTACACGAAATTTTGATGTCTAATGACTATGTGCCTCATTTGGGTGCTTAGTTTCTATCAGAGTCTTTATGTTCTTGTACTATCCATAGACAATTATCTATCCATGTCTGCCTTGTCAATTCCACTTGATAGAAGCATTATTTTCTTTAATTCAAGGTCATCCTATTGCTATCTGAAGTCTCTGTATGACTATATTCCTCTGAGATTGTGCCAATCTCTCTGTGAGATTATTTTTCTTCAAGTGTACTAAGTGCTTAAATATTCTGGCAAATTATATGTATCAAAGCATCTATATATAATCTATAAAATTATAAACTATATAATCTATATTCCTTGTATAAGTTCTTTTGGGTTTATGTTCATTATATATATTTTAAAATAAAAAATTATACATTAAAAACTAGTTTAAAATCACGACCCATAGTCAGAAAAATTAATCAGGGGAGCAGAAATAATAAAGAATGATTGGAACTCCTAGGTAATAACATTAAACATATTATTTGAGGGGCCAAGGCATATATTGATAACAAGATATAGACTAAAACAGGAATGATTAGACTTACAGAGATCTTATGTAGACGTCAGATTAACAGTTATTAAAGAAAGAGAACTACACAAAAAAACTTTGAGAGACAAGAAACAGAAAGTTGTCTACTGACAGTCACAATTGAGGGGTGGGGGGGGGGGCAGCTTCAATCACACTCACACTAAAAACACAGTCCATATAACGCTAAAAACACAGTCCATATAACGGGGTCCACACTATGAACACAGTCCATATAACAGGGTCCACACTATGAACACAGTCCATATAACGGGGTCCACACTCTCAACACAGTCCATATAACAGGGTCCACACTCTCAACACAGTCCATATAACAGGGTCCACACTCTCAACACAGTCCATATAACAGGGTCCACACTCTCAACACAGTCCATATAACAGGGTCCACACTCTCAACACAGTCCATATAACAGGGTCTACACTCTCAACACAGTCCATATAACAGGGTCCACACTCTCAACACAGTCCATATAACAGGGTCTACACTCTCAACACAGTCCATATAACAGGGTCCACACTCTCAACACAGTCCATATAACAGGGTCCACACTCTCAACAGAGCCCATATAACAAGAACATCCATCTAGATGTACTTACCTACATGTATTTACATGATCGAGTTAGGCTCCTACACCTTCCAGCCCAAGTTCTTCGATTAATGATGAATTTCTCATGTTTTTATCAAATCTTAATTTTAAATTTTGAATCCACTTTGCCTCGTCGACTTCTGCTCTTACCCTATTCCATTAGTGGACTTAAACCAACTCAAGGACATAATGAACAATTTCTCGACGTCTCAGAGTAGTAACTCGATACAAGGAACTACAAAGTGAAGAGGTAGAGACCCAAGTACAGAGTCAGATGTAGACATGACAGAGCTCTAAGCTTTCGGGTACATGTAAACCAATTGTCGGAAAACCCGACGCCATTTACTAATATTAAATATAATGGGCATATAATATTACTGCTGTTGCATACACAAGTTAACCCATAGAAAATGAAGCTTGTAGTGGAGTTTTCCATCAATAGAAAACGGGATATCATTGCCACATAGTGCTATAAATTCACCAGCTATTCTGTTGGGAATTATTGTTAATACATCTTTGGATAAAGATGCATCTTTATTTGGATAATAAATATTGTTAATGTCTTTGGACTTATTACATCATAAAAACATTTCATTTGAATTAACTTAATTATCAGTACCAAAATAGAGTAAATGTGACCCTTCTATCACTTACTGACATCTGGACAAAGAGAGCCAGGAGCGTGAGTGGTGGAAAGTCAGCCATTGTTAAGACCAGAGTCGTTGGAGCAAATTCTGCTCCTATAATTTCTCTTGGACGAAGTGTTATGGAGATCAAATTAGTGCTTCTACCATCATCAACACGCTGTCAACATCTAACAAGGGAAGTGTCTTTCCGAAATCTTATCTAATCAATTTCTGACCAGTAATATAAAAGGTAGATAGGATTATTTCCGGTTAGATCACGAACGAACGACTCAACCCAGGTAATTAAGCCCTAGTCCTTATCTAATAATATATAAATGTTTCATCTGATATAGCTGTCATATATTAGAATTCCGGCTAACAGCTAGTGCCCTTTGACAGGAACAAGAAGAGGAAGCAAGAATTAATCTTGGTACATCAGTTACTTGGATGGTGGAAGCAAGCCTCATCCAGAGGATTATATAGTGTCTACATCCTAGTTATACCTGGTGGACTAGGCCTACCATATAATAAGATAAGGCACCACCAAAATTTATTTACTAATATATGTAGTTTAATACTGTAGTTTAATTGGCTGCATATATATAAATTTAATATAAACCCCCCTAATGTGTAAGGATCGATTTGTAAGAATATTGCAGAAATACAGTCCACTAAACATCATATAAATTGCTATCGAAATACATAAATTAACGTAAATATAAATTCAATATAAATTCACATAAATAAATATAAATCTCACAGGTCGGTTCCCACACCAATCGAGTGAGGGCTGAGAGGCGGGACTCGGGAGGTAAACCTCAGCCCCTCGTCAGCACCGCCAGGTGAGTAAACTCATCGGCCAGAGCCGGATATAAAACGTTATGACACTAACAGATTACAGGACACTTTATCAAAGTCCTGACTCCACCACACGACTATCTCTGTGAGGCAGTGACAAGGTAAACAAAGCATTATATGACATGGATGTTACACGTACTAATTAGTTTGTAAAATCACATCAGGGATATTACGAATATTTTATTAATTAGATAAAAGGAACCACAACACGAAGTGATGGAGGCATTTACAGCGTCAAACGAAGACATGACAGCTCTAAGGTTACGGGAACATGCATACCAATCAACTGACGACTGATAGGCGGGGCTCAAGAGCTAAAACTTAGCCCCCCCCCAAGGACAGCCAGGTGAGTAAACCTAATGAACAGCACCGGATGAAAAACGTTACGGCGCGAAGAGATTAGAGTCGACCCTTGAGCACCGGCTTGACTCCACCGCCAGACCAAGCACAGCTGCGGACTCCATCACCCGCCAGGCCACACCGGTACTCATTCTGGTAGCTGTCCCTGGCTGAGGGGGCCGTCCCTGGCTGAGAGGACCGTCCCTGGCTGAGAGGGCCGTCCTTGGCTGAGAGGACCGTCCCTGGCTGAGAGGGCCGTCCCTGGCTGAGAGGACCGTCCCTGGCTGAGAGGACCGTCCCTGGCTGAGAGGACCGTCCCTGGCTGAGAGGGGTCGTCCCTGTCTGTTCATCACAACAGCCGCAGGAAAACGTAAGTGTACTTATGGGTGTTTACATCGCCTGGGAAAACAGCAGAAAAGTAGCGAAGAGCGATGACGGTCGGATGTGTAGATCAGTTGTGAGACAGGTTTGAGGACCAGCACTGTGGAGGCGAGGGCGGAGCTATCTGGTCCTGTGAGGAAGGGGGGGGGGGGTACAGAAAGCTGGTACTGTGAGTGGTCAAGGAGCCAGCTGTAGTTGCCTCAAATCTTCCTTGCCTCTGCCACAAGCTGTTTGTGTTATGTATCCTTTATGGGTGACCTTCGTCTGTGTCTCGCGGTTAAATATGTAGACTCGCAAGATATCCAACACCACCTTCACAGCTATCGTCCGGCACCTGGACAAGAATCTTTATCTAAATAACAATACTTTGTCCTGCCCTCGGGAACGCGCTCCTAGCATCTATCTTTCTCACCCCCCTCCCCTCACACACACACACACACACACACACACACACACACACACACACACACACACACACACACACACACACACACACACACACACACACACACACTTGACCAAAGAGCCAGAGCTCAACCCCCGCAAGCACAACTATATATATATATATGCCGGATATACTCACGGCATATCCGGCTGGACCCAGGAGTCACCAAGATGACGCCTCTATTGGCTTGTCACTCAGTATATTATCCTAAGTGTCCCCAACGTCACTAAACTGTTGTACTAACTCACCCGAACCTAACTTGTCCGAGGACCGACGAACAGAAAACGGGGACGTCACGTTAATTTCGCGCGCCTCCGCCATTTTTAATACATCAATTTTGGTCCTTAGGGAAATTATACGTCATAATGTGAATTACTATTCAAGAGAACATGGCTGATATTCATGCGACAGACTGCGAACAGCGGCGTCCAACAGCCTGGTTGACCAGACCATCAACCAGGAGACCTAGTCAGAGATCGCGACAAGCGAGTCTTTTTCCTTCTGCGGCTCCGCCATTAAGATAGGTTAATGCACAGGTAAATGATCAAGTAATTAAAGAGGATTTGGATATTTGGTTAATTAGCGCGACTAATGACACTAATAATTATATTTAGTTGTTCGTTAATGTGGGTGATTATGTGTTTTTGGATGATGCAAACTGAATTGTTTTACATAAATTATTTGATTAAATTATCATTTTTTATTATATTTGTAATAATTATGTTAACAGCATTTGCAGCGGCGGCAGTATTGTCACAAGCAATAGTTGTGATAGTTGTTTGTGGAAGTTACAAACTACTGCCTATTATAAAGTTATTACTACTGCCCGAAACGCTGCGCGTACTAGTGGCTTTACAAGATTGTAAATACTGTACTATGCTATGTATTCTCACAAACCCAACGTACCTTTTTGTATATAAATAAATAAATAAATAAGTGTAGATTTAGCAGCAGACATTAGTAGCAATGGTAGTATTAGTAGTAGTTTTAGTAATAGTAGGAGTAGTACCACAAGCAGGAGCCGTGATAGTAGTTACAGTAGCAGTATTGGAAAGAATGGATATCTACAAGTGGATAATCATTCATGTCCCTATACAATACATTTATGTATACAGCCATTTATGTATACAGCGTCAGTTGCTATATTTGAAATTGGCGCCAGCCAGTGTAGAAATGATAGGGGATGTTTACGTAAACAGTGAAAAACACAAACAAGAGTGATGGAACCAGAGCAGACAAAGAGGGAGACGAGAGAAACTGGTGCACCTGGGAGGGGATACTCTCATATACACGTGTTATGGTAGTGAGGTCTTGCGGGTTCCAACACTATATATTACACTTAAGTGCTGGTGCAATTTTCTTAGAAGAGCTTTAAGAGTCCCTGAATCTTGCAGTAACCACCTTGAAGCCATCAACACTGCCACTCTTCTGGTCAAAAAAAGGTGTCCAGCAGCTGGACACGTTCATAAATACTGTCACGCAGTATCCTCCCCCGGCGATAGCAGCCTCACGATTAAATGCGACCTCAGCACCACAGTTGTCGGAAAATCCGACACCATTTAATAATACCATGCAATTGCAGATAATATTGCTGCATTATATACACAAGTTAACCCATAGAAAATGTAACTTGTAGTGGAACTTTCCGTCTATAGAAAACGGGATATTATTGCCACATACTATTATAAATCCACCAGCTATTCTGCTGGGAATTATTCTTAAATACATTAGTCTTTGGACTTCACCATCATAAAACATCTCATTTAAATTAACTTAATTATCAATATTAAAATAAAGTAAATGTGACCCTTCTATCAGTTACTTATATCTGGACAATGTAGGCCAGTAGCGTCAGTAGTGAGGGAGTGGTCAGCCATTGTTGTTAGACCTGAGGCGCAGGGAGCAAATTCGGCTCCTGTTAATTTCTCTTGGACGAAGTGTTATGGAAACCAAAGGTCTTCCATCATCAACACGCTGTCAACAAATACAAGGAAAGTGCTCTACCGAAACCCGTTTATCTAATCATTTTTGGCCATTAATGTCAGTACATAGGGCGAAACGGTTAGGATGCGAACAGCCTCTTAAAAAAGGTAATTAAGCCTTGGTCTTTATGATACAGTGTTTTCTCTGATATAGCTGTCATATATTAGGATTCTGGCTTTTAGCTAGCGCCCTTTTGACAGGTCAAGAAGAGGAAGCAAATTTTGTGTATCAGTTACTGGGTGATGGAAGCTGCCTCACATGAGGAAATTTGGTGTCTACTTCCTAGTTATATCTGGTGGACTAAGCCTGCTGTATAATAAGATAAGGAACCTCCTCAATGTATACTATTATATGTAGTTTAATACTGTAGTTTGATTGGCTGCATATATATAAATTCAATATAAACCCCCCTAATATGTAGTGGATCGATTTGTGAGATTATTGCAGAAATACAGTCCACTTAACATCATACCAATTGCTATCGAAATATATAAATTAACGTATATATAAATTCTATATAAATTCATATAAATTAAATAAATATAAATCTCACAGGTCGGTTCCCACAACAGTATACATTTACTAAACAAAATTTACCACTTACGGGCTATTCATGCCCGTGCCACCTCTTGGGTGGCTTAACCTTCATCAATCAATCATGGTGCTGAGCTTGAATATGTCTGCCAGGTACAAGGAGACCTGGACATGTTCTATTTCACCGAGTGTGGGGTATTGAACACTAGTTTCTTTATTGTCTCCATTTTGTATTTTTAATTGTAAGTGTATTGTATTTTCATTTTCATTTTGTAAGTCAGTGATAAAACGAAGAGTTGGTGCACTATGCCAGGGTATTAATTTTGTGATATTATAATTTTTTTTTTCTCTTAGTGGAGAGAACCTTTTTTCTGTATTTCATTATTTAGGGAAAACCATTAATTCTGTCATTGTAAATGACATCAACAAAATAGATTTATTTTCTCTTGTATTTTCTGTAATGTGCATTATGGAGAACTAAACAATATTTTCTAGTTTGGAAGCCATTCAAGCAATTGAAAAGAGCTAGTTAGTCAAACTAAGATATATATATTTGTGTAAACAACTATTTTCATAAATTTTTATAAAAAAATATTACAATCCTCATTCTTACCCTAGCTAGCTTCTTGTATATAATTAAAAATTGCTTTCCTAAAAAATAAAGTGATATGGACTAGTGTTCCAATTAAGATTTATGTTTCCTTAAAATGCACTCTAGGCTCTAGCCTAATTATAGGATACAATTTTTTAGGTGCATTGAGCCGTGCAAAGTTCTCCATTTAAGTAATGAGTAATGTATATTGTTTACTAAATGAATCCAGATTTCACTAAATGAGCTTAGATTTCACCAAATGAATTCAGATTTCACTAAATGAGTTCAGAGTTCACTAAATGAGTTCAAATTTCACGTACGTCCGAGATGCCTAGTCTTTAGTAAATTAAGAACGAATTCACTCTTACCAAAGTAGAGAAATCGGCTAATAATTAGTATAATTGTATTTTTTCCTAATAGGACCTAGAATCCTGCGGATCCTTAGAGTAGATTTTGTAGTAGTAAGTAGCAATAATATCAGTAGTAGTAAAAGTGGTAGTGGTAGTAATAATAATAGTTGGTAGTACTAGCGTTTTTACACACACTCGGATTGTGTTTGTGTGTGTGTTATTGTGTCCTAGTCTTTGATTACACCATGGAGCTTTAAATTGTGACCACGGGGGCAAGAGATTTGGAAAAGGAGAGTAGACTATAGGAAAGAGGATTACAGGAGGATAAGGGGGATATCTATGATATCTAAGAGAAGTGCAGTGGGAAGACCCAAGACGAAAAATAGTGCAAGATGTGATGGCCTTAGTCAAGTAGAAATGCAAGGAGGCCGACGAGAGTTTTATACCAACAGTAAATGAAAAAAAAGTAGGATGGAATATAATAACTTATGGCTTAATAGACAGTGCCAGGAAGCAAAAATGAGAAGCAGGAGGAAGTGGAGAAAGTAGAGAAGACAAAGGACAGAGGACAAATAGGATTAGATACAACGGAGCTAGGAACGATTACATTAATATAAGGAGAGTATCGGAAAGGAATTATGAGAATGATATTGCGATCAAAGCGAAAAAAGCAATCAAAATTACTACATAGTCATAAGAAGGAATATGTCGGTGAACGACCAAGTGACAAGACTAAGGAAAACAGAGGGGGCATATACAGAAAGCGACAAGGGAATCTGCGAGGTACTGAATGCCAGTTTCCATGGAGTGTTCACAACCGAGCCTGAGCAGCTCCCAATGTTTGAAGAGATGACCCAAAATGAGAGACTAACGGATATAGAAGTGCCAGCAGAGGAGGTAATGAAACAGCTAACAACGCTGGATGAAACTAAAGCAGTTGGACCAGGCAATTTATCACCATAGACACTAAAAGAGGCAGCGCAGGCCCTCAGCGTGCCTCTAGCAACGATCTATAATGAGTCACTTATGACGGGAGAGTTGCCCATTTGTTGGAAAAAGGCAATTGTGGTACAAATTTTCAAGAAAGGTGACAGGGAAAGTCCAAGTACTTTACATCTCCTGTAAAATACTTGAAAGAATAATCAGGTTAAGACTTGCTGCACACCTAGAGAGCACTAGGTTTGTAAACAAACATCAGCATGGGTTCAGAGACGGGAAATCATGCCTATCAAACCATCTGGAATTCTATGATAAAGTAACAAAAATAAGGCAGGACAGAGAAGGATGGGCAGACGGCATATTTTTGGACTGCCAAAAAGCCTTTGATATAGTATCACACAGGAGACTGCTATTCAAACTTGAGAGGCAGGCGAGAGTAAGCGGAAAATCCCTAGCTTTGGTAAGGAACTACCTAACAGACAGGAGCCAAGAGAGTAACAGTACAGGGGGAGAGGTCGGACTGGCGAACTGTAACGAGTGGAGTAACGGAGGACTTGAACAAGCTGCAGAGATGGTCAGATAAATGGCTACTGGAGCTCAACACGAGCAAGTGTAAAGTTACGGAAATGAGACTAGGTGACAGGAGACCAAAGAGCTAGTACACAATTAAGGGAAACTACCTTCCTGTGACGATTCGAGAAAGAGACCTGGGAGTGGACGTAACACAAAATTTAACTCCTGAGGAACATATAAATTGGATAACTACATCAGCGTAACTACACTGACAAAAGTTAGAACGTCATTCAGAAACTAAAGTAAGGAGACATTTAAAATGCTTTACACTACCTACGTGAGACCAGTCTTAGAGAATGCAGCCCCATCATGGAACCCCCCCTTAAGAAACGCATTAAGAAACTGGAAAAGGCTCAGAAATTTGGGTCGAGGCTAGTCCCAGAAGTTATGAGGAATGGGATATGAAGAGCGACTGAAGGAACTGAACCTGACGACGTTAGAAAAAAGAGAGAACGGGAAGACATGATAGCAGTATATTAAACACTTAGAGGGGATTGACAGAATTGAAATAGACGAAATGTTCACTCGGAATACTAACAGAACAAGAGGGACATGGGGTGGAAGCTAGAAACGCAGATGAGTCAGAGATGTTGGAAAGTTTCTTTTAATGTGAGAGTAGTGGCGAAATGGATTGAACTAAAGGAGCACATTGTGGAAGCAAACACTATTCGTAGCTTTAAAAGTAGATATGATAGGGAAATAGAACAAGAGTCATTGCTTTAAACAACCGGCGGCTAGAAAGGCGGGAGCCAAGAGCCTTACGCTCGATCCGACAGGCACAAATAGGTGAGTGCACACACACACACACACACACACACACACACACACACACACACACACACACACACACACACACACATACGTACAGTGGTAGTATGCGCATGTATGTGTGTGTGTGTGTGTGTGTGTGTGTGTGTGTGTGTGTGTGTGTGTGTGTGTGTGTGTGTGTATTTTATGACTTCCGAGTATAGAAAGACTCTGGGTCATGGAGTGCTCTTATGACCTAATGCATCCCGTTCTCGCAAATTCGTAAAGTCAATATTGACTTATTAACTACGTGCATAGGTGATATACTAAACATAATAGATACCCTTAAAAAAAATTCATAGAAAACACCGACCTTACCTAACCTTGTTAGTATCTTAAGATAAGCATCTTATTGCTTCGTAATTACAATTATTACTTAACCTATACCTATTATAGGTTAGGTAATAATTGTAATTACGAAGCAATAAGATGCTTATCTTAAGATACTAACAAGGTTAGGTAAGGTCGGTGTTTTCTATGAATCTTTTTAAGGGTATCTATTATGTTAAGTATGTCACCTATGCACATATTTAATAAGTCAATATTGACTTATTAAATTTGCGAGAACGGGTTGCCTAATTTGCCCATCTTGGGCTCCCCTTCTCCCCTCTCTCGACTCCTGCCTCTCCCCCAGTAAGAAAGGGACCAGGAGGACGATGACCCTTAACAAGACTTTAAGTTGATACTTGAAATAAGATATATAAACATACAACAACGCAAACATAAAGTTTGTTATCTAATATCCAAGATATTGTCTTATTCACGATTATTCAGGATATAAAGTATATTAGTCATTTTTATTCCACAGAGCTCCGGGTTTTAAGAGTCTCCCGAGAGTGTCAGACATGGGCCGAGGGAGAGGGCAAGCCAGCACCCCGCGGGGTCACCTTAGGTCACCAAGACGGCAATCTAGGTTGCCTAGGAGGCATTCTAAGTCCCCGAAGGGTCAACGCAGCACCTCACGAGGTAAACCAATCACCTCGCAGGGTAAAGTCAGCATCTCACCGGATAAACTCAGCATCTCGCCGGATGAACTCAGCATCTCGCAAGGTAAAGTCAGCATCTCGCCGGATGAACTCGACACCTCGCCGGATAAACTCAGCATCTCGCCGGGTAAACTCGACACCTCGCCGGATAAACTCGACACCTCACCGAGTAAACTCAGCACCTTGCCGGGTAAACTCAGCACCTCGCCGGATAATCCCAACTACAAAACACATGTAAATCAATATTTATTTATAACTGTATATACATCTGTATTGTTCTCCGTTAATCTCCCTGTTAATCCCTTCTCCCTCCTTCTCTCTGATTGTCTCAGTAATTCCCTCTTCTCTTCTGATTTGTCTCCTCTAATTGTTTCTATGCCTGACCTTTACTGTTGTATGAACCATTCTCAAGCTGTTCATCTGTCTCCCTCCCTCTCTCCTTGTTCACCTGTCTCCCTCTCTCCTTTTTCATATGTCTTTTTTATTTCCAAAAATGTGAATGACGAATATTGATAGAAATGTACACACACATTCTCGGTAGCCTTCAGAAATAAATAGTTTAATAACCTCTACTTGTTCCATAAACGGCGAATTCCAAAATCTAGTTTCACCACGTGGTTTGGGTCCATTCCATTCAATTTAAAAAAATATATACTTTTATTTTTAGGGAATTTTTTTTTATTGAGTCCTTATTGCTATAGTTGTTTCTGTCCAAATGTTCAGTAGCAGTATGGTTGTGGATGCTGGGAGAGCAGACATGGGCGAGTGATGTTAGGAAATCAGACATGGGTGAATGATGCTAGAACAGCAGACATATGGGGTGAGTGATCTTAGGCGAGCAGACATGGGTGAGTGTTCTTAGGAGAGCAGACATGGGGTGACTGATGCTAGGACAGCAGACATGGGTGAGTGAACGGAGGTCTGCGGGGCACATCGTCTACCCCTTACAAACTCCTCTAAGAGCTAATTGATAATATGTTTTACTTTAAGATAAGACGCGTTGCTGGTAGACAAATCATGACGCCGGTAGATAAAACATGGCATTGGTAGACGAGACGCGACGCTGGTAGATAAAACCTGACGCGATGCTGATAGATACGACTCGACATTGACAGATGTAATATTGGTAGATGAGAAGAGATACTGGTTTATCACAAACAGTTAGGAAACAGGATCAGTTCTAAGGGACACCTGTAAATAATATCGGGGCATGTGGAAGGGAAAATTTGGCTTTGGAATATAATAAATATCTTCCCACCCCCGTCTCCCTTTCAGGACAACTCTAAGCAGTTCCACGACATCGTTAGAACTGTTCACTGTCGCTATTACCTGAAGGAGGTGAAGCGTGACAGAATGGTGCCGGAGACCTACACGAGGTGTCCTGATGGTGGTGGCCAGAGGAAGGGTTGGTACGGGCTGTTGTTCCGGGCGGAGACGGACTCGCGAACCAGTGACAGGTACGGCAATTTCACCTACACCATCAACTTCAATACCTTTGTTGACGAATTTATGAGTAATGAGACATACAAGATTTACCGCAGAGATCCGGTTGAGAACGAGGCAGCGTCTCTAAACAGACTCTTGATAGCTAGTCCAGATGATGGAGACATCATCAGAGGCTATCACCCCTACGACCAGGGGTCAGAAGGAGGCCCTTGGTACCAAGCCGACGGTATAAACTATTGGCGCAATCCCGCAACAAACGACCAACCCGAGGATGAGACTCTAGAGTTCCTCATTAAATTTTCAAAAGAAGACGTAGTGAGGCTGACTACGTCAGCTTCTCTAGCCGAGGGAGTGTGCGCCCACGACCCCCAGAACAGCAACACAGCCGCCACCAGCGCCTGTGTCAAGTACAAGAACCCAGAGAAACCCGCGCGTTCTCACTGGTGTCCATCACCCTGGAGTTTAGAGAGAGCAGCCATCATAAACAGGAGACTGGAAACAATTAGAGGAAACAGATATCAAAATGCTGCTCTGTTCATTATGCTGAACACGATGCCAAAAGTACTGAACAAGGTCCGCGTCAGACGAAGGAGATTTCAGCTCAACGAACTGCGGGAGGATCTCCTGCAGGTAATACGGGAAGTTGGGATCAGGCCTCAACGTTCAGAGGAAGTTAATAGGAGGAAAGGTGAAATACTGAGAGTAATGGAACGTTGCATACAGCGTGGGATAGCTGAGATAAGGACGGAACTGGGAATAGGAGAGGAAGAAAGAACACAACTGGCCCGTGACCAATTATCCCAAGTGATAGCCATCGTGGAGCGCTGGATGTTCAACATCATAAACGCTCTGTAAACTACGCCAAGATTAACAACACAAGAAAACAATGGTGTTTCCTGTCGAAGCGAGTAACAACTTTCTTACTTAACGAGACACACTAACTACTCAGTTGCCGAAGGACACAAATCACTAGTTTGGTTGTTTATAAGACTGAACATGCTCACGTTACAAACACACTCGTTACGTGTCAACTACCACTAACTACGGCAATTGCTCGGTTACTCCCCAGTTCCAGTCACCGCTGATTACTTAGGAGACTCGTTAAAACATCGTGTGTCGTAGTGCAGAACAGGAACGCAGTACGCACGCTCGCTTCGCAATTAACATGACCTGGGTTCGAATCTCAACCATGGTGGCATCACCTGGCACTGTTCCTTCAGTGTTCTCCGCTATACACTCACCAGTAATTAAGGACGTGGTTATAAAGCAATTGGTAGATCGTGCTCTGGGATCAAACCTTTCGAACTCAGAAAAGTTCGTGTGTCATCTAAAGTAAAAACAAAAATGCTTTGATATTTCTTTGTGCGCAATAAAATATGCTTTATGGCTTGCATCAACTTATTTATAAATATCTTTCAGTACATGATAGAACTCTCCCGCTTGTCCTCACAATTTGACAAGCGTCACATTTTAAGTGATTTAGAAGAACTACAAACCTAGAAATCCCCTTAACCTAAAAAGGCTGATGTTCATTACCCCGAAAGAACATGCATATTTATTGGTCTAAATTCCACTCAAGCATCTGAAGTTAATTATTCTAATTCAAACTCTCCAACTTGTTCCTCGATTTTGAGTAGCTGTGTTCTGGCCGGGACTGTGTTAATCGCCTTCTGGTAGTCGAGAAAGATGGAGTAGATCTACCCTTTTCTAAATATTCCACGAGTCTTCTTCTGATTAATTTCTCTAGCAAATTTGATGACGATCTTTCGTTGCTAACGTTTCCTGTCTTCCTCCTTTTTTATTATGTATCTCCGTAGTTGGCGTTCTCCAAGCCTCTGGTAATTCTCCTAAAATTAGCGAGGAGTTGTGCTGTTGTCTGATAAACCAGATTTTTTCTAGTTTTATCCGACATCTTGTTTTTATTAGTTTATTCAACCCATCCTCTCGGTTAGTTAATACTTTTTGGTAACAAAGTGCACCATAGTACAAATATGACGTAAAAGGCAACTACATAGTAGAATTTTGTACTATTCTCTTTTTATAAAGAGTCCGAAAAATAAAGCTAAAAAAAAAAAAACTTGAATACTCCTAGGCCTAGAATAGCACATATATGTACTATATAATGTATAGTATATATATCTACTCAGATAGCATGAATTAGGCCTAGAAATGTTAGGTTAGTTTAAGTTGTCTTTGCAACATAAATACAGAACCTTTTCCAGTTTGTTCAAACTCAATAGTACCGATTTCTACTTTCTAATTGGCCATTACGTCACATATGTACTATGGTCCTCATCGTTACTATAAGTACTAACTAAACGGAAGGATGGTCTGGTTTATTGGTCCGTTATTCATTCAGTGAGAGAGAGAGAGAGAGAGAGAGAGAGAGAGAGAGAGAGAGAGAGAGAGAGAGAGAGAGAGAGAGAGAGAGAGAGAGAGAGAGAGAGAGAGAGAGAGAGAGAGGTATGCTCGCAGAGTTACTTAAGTTGTCACTCATTACTATGGTCCCAAAATATATTCATTATATGAAAGGTCCTTACTTGGATACTTCATCATATTCTTAAAGTACATTGTAAAGCTTGGGACAGTTGTTATCTATAGATGAACTTTCAGTTCCAACGAGGCCTTGAACACCTTTACTGTGAACATATGAGCACCTCTTACCGTACATGTTCGGTAAGTAGGTAATACCTCACGATACCTTGAATACAGTTACTTATCTCTTACCGTACATGTTTAATTGTCCCACGAGCCAAGCTGCGTCCTGCACGATACGTGATCCTTGAAGCCTCGAGTCGCTCTCTCACCCACACCGGCGTCACTGTCAAGCCACGAGTCGCTCTCTCACCCACACCGGCGTCACTGTCAAGCCTCGAGTCGCTCTCTCACCCACACCGGCGTCACTGTCAAGCCACGAGTCGCTCTCTCACCCACACCGGCGTCACTGTCAAGCCACGAGTCGCTCTCTCACCCACACCGGCGTCACTGTCAAGCCACGAGTCGCTCTCTCACCCACACCGGCGTCACTGTCAAGCCACGAGTCGCTCTCTCACCCACACCGGCGTCACTGTCAAGCCTCGAGTCGCTCTCTCACCCACACCGGCGTCACTGTCAAGCCTCGAGTCGCTCTCTCACCCACACCGGCGTCACTGTCAAGCCTCGAGTCGCTCTCTCACCTACACCGACGTCACTGTCAAGCCTCGAGTCGCTCTCTCACCCACACCGGCGTCACTGTCAAGCCTCGAGTCGCTCTCTCACCCACACCGGCGTCACTGTCAAGCCTCGAGTCGCTCTCTCACCCACACCGGCGTCACTGTCAAGCCACGAGTCGCTCTCTCACCCACACCGGCGTCACTACACTAACCTCCAGCTGTGGTAGACCAGACCTCAACACTTTGGAACCAACTCACATTGCCACGAGACACCCAAGTTGAAGAGTTCAGTCCTCGACGCTTTTGTTTACACCCAAGTTCCATTTTCTGTTAACAGGTTGTTAGCTCATTTTCGCTATTTTGCTTTCTATATATCTTAAGATTAAGGTTTTTAACCCTTCAATTTATCTTGATTTTTACAAATCTTTGAATTTTAAATTTATATTTCTTGCTGATGATGAAGTATTTTCTCAGAACGTTTGTTTGTTTTGACAAATAAATAAAGAAAATGAATGTCTTGCTTTACCTTAACCTGCAACAACCAACAGAAATTAAAATAATATTACTTGATAAAAAAAATATAAAGAAATATATTAGTAGTTTTTTTTAGTTTGTGTGATTAGCTTCGGTGATTTTCTCATTACATTTTTACATTATGAATTATATAATAATAATTATCACTTATACTAATTATTATTATTTATTACTATTATTATTATTTGTTTCTCATTATTATTTTTATTATTATTATTATTATTTGTTTCTCATTATTATTTTTATTATATATTTTTTATTTTATTATTGTCATTATTAGTATAATTTTAATGTTTAATAATAATAATAATATTATTATTATTATTAATAAATTCACCTCAACCACAAAACGTCGTCCAAGACTACAGGAAGACACTCAACACAGGAGAGTCACACAAACGTTTCTGAATTATTGCAAACATTTATTACAAAGTCAACAATGTACATTGACCATTAAAGCTCATTCGTAATAGGAAAAATATCTTTTACTATGCGCGGTACTTAATAAAAACTCCAAATCAAAAATTGGCTGAAAGATTAGAGAAAACCTAATTGTAAGTCAAATTGGATTATTTTAAATAATTTACACATCTGATAAATGACTGATGACAATAAATTAGGTGAATTAATATTAGCATGTAGTTTTCTATCAATGATTTTATGAATATTATAAACTTTTAATATTTTAATATTAATATTTACTTTAATAATATTAATATATAATATATTAATTTACGTTGGCGTTGTACAGTTTTTATCTTTGTTTTAATATATATATATATATATATATATATATATATATATATATATATATATATATATATTAAAACAAAGATAAAAACTGTACAACGCCAACGTAAATTAATATATTATATATTAATATTATTAAAGTAAATATTAATAAAGTAAAATAAATACAATAAATAAAGTAAATATGAAGATACTAAACAATTTATACTTCTGTATTCCTGTTGAAAACATATATATTCACATTATAATAATACTAAATGCAAAATTATTCATATGAAAAATCTGTACATATTAATACAAAATTATACACACAAATACAAAAGTATACTACATATGCCAATGCAAAATCATACACTCGACCCAACAAAATGTACCGAAATGTGTGAACAAAGGCAATCAGGGCTGAACAAGAAGCTACTTTGAACTTTGAACAGAGAGCTGCACAGGGGATCACTAGGAGGTGTTCAGAGACGACTGTACAAATATGTACAACTGCGACACAGCAGGCGACTCTCACCTCTATGTCTTCGGTTCACAAGTTCGAAAACAAATTCCATCTGTTATATATATATATATATATATATATATATATATATATATATATATATATATATATATATATATATATATAATTTCCATTAAAATTTATAAAATTTCACTACAAAACAAAAATAACAAAATATTAGTAACAGTAATGTCTTCTCACAGACATAATAACATAGGATAAAAAAAACACACTTATGTATTAGTGTATTTTTTGTATAGATTTACACCAAGTCTTTCGCACTCTCCTGAGTGCTTTGTCAAGGTCTGAGTGTGTGGTTAAGACCAGACTTACATCTCAACTTCTAATACCTCCTTTGTAAATCTTTACATAAAATACACAAATACATAAGTGTGTTTTTTTTAAAGAAAATATACTCTTTAAATTTTACTAAAAAAAACAAAGAATAACATTGTGTTGTCTTCGTACGCCATCTCAAACCCTCGATGACATTGCAGCATACAACAACAGACCTTATGCAACCTGTCGACAGAGGTCAGGGTCGCCCTTCATGTTACAAATCAAAATGAGATGGTTCACTGAATTTAATGTACAGAGGCAAGTCTCCCGGATGGGCTGAAGAGTTCAGGACGAGGCCACATATTGCCCCTTTTTCTTTCCTGGTCTTATAGTCGGAATTGCTTATATATATATACATTAAACTTTTTTAGTGCTAATTTTTATCTCCAGGAGTCTTGGAGCCAATAGAAACCAAGGACTCGAGGAGTCTTGGAGCCAATAGAAACCAAGGACTCGAGGAGTCTTGGAGCCAATAGAAACCAAGGACTCGAGGAGTCTTGGAGCCAATAGAAACCAAGGAGTCGAGGAGTCTTGGAGCCAATAGAAACCAAGGAGTCGAGGAGTCAATGGCCGTCCAGGACTCGTCCGGAACTCAATAACCAAAGTAGGAAAATCCCATCACAGTGGCAGCTATCGTTCGAATTTGGCGCCAAAATATCTGAACAGTTGCGAATTCTTCAGTATTTGGCGCCAAAATATCCGACAATCCTGTCATATATAAATTAAATATAAATATATATATATATATATATACATATATAAATTAACCAAGTTTTAATGAGCTAAATATATATCTGTCTTTGGTTTCCACTTTTGGCTTATGTGGTCACATGTTTCCCTCCGTGTTTGGCTCAGCGATGCGGCCGCTATCCACTGATGCGCTTCCTCCATGGCATGGCGGGACGCGGCGCTGCCACACTTACGGAACAGGTTGAACACTGACCTATAATTCAACATATAAACAAAAAAATCTCTCGATATGTCTGGTTGATATGTGGTTTTCTTGAGTAATATGTGTGTAAATGGGAAGGAACATGATGAGATATGAAAAGGAAAGAAAGAAGTGGGAAATATAACGTTTTCTATATAAAAAATTGTTTCCCTCGATTACGGCAGCAACTCAAGCATTTCTTCGTCTCCCGTCAAAACAAAACCAAAAAACGAGGATTTAATCTTCATATTTGGTAGCTTAAATATACACAAATGGAAGTATATGACAAATATACAGATATGTATATATGTATATATACTGCTCGTACCGACACAAAATATGACCTATCTGTTAAGTTACTCGTCAGTTCATGAATCGTGGACGCGCTTTAGGTCGATAAGCCTCGACCAATGGCCATTGAGAGAGCAATATACGGATTTAATGTTAATTATTGTCTTCAGAATTCGGATTAAATTAACTTTGTAGCATTTTCTCGCGTTGAAGAATAACGGTCTGTCTTCCTCGTAGGCATGCATAAAAAAAACAGTTTTGTGCATTTAAAAACGGTTGGTGACGTCACTACCGACGGCCCAGGACTCCAAGGAAGAGTAAGAAACGTCATAGGTAAGTGATGTCATAATTTGGTGACGACATAGGCTGACGACGTCATAGAAATGTGACGTCAAAACCGAGTAATGTCATTGACGAAGTTCAGAGGGACAGCAAATACAGATTATTGAGCTAGAAGGAAATTTAAAATAGAGAAAATATGACAGAAACGGGAAAGAGAGAGAGAGAAAGAGAAGGAGAGTGTCCCTGGGCTAGGAGCGGCGCCGCCCTCCGGGGTGCTAATGGACAGATACTTACCAGCGACCTAACACTGCCAGCGAACACTTCTGGGAGGCCACGAACGGTCGTGGGGCTCTTCCTGGCCTCGACGCTGCGGCGGCTCCCGCAACACGGCGCCGGCAACACGGTGCCCGCAACACGGCTCCCGCAACACGGCTCCCGCAACACGGCTCCGGGCCCTTCCAGAGACTCGGGTTACAGATCGTCCAGGCGAATCATTCATGGAAATGAATCCATTTCGAAAACAACCGCGTTAAATACTTCAGAGTTCTTAACACTCTCGAATTGGAATTATTAAACGAATTATTCCCAAATTCCAAATCACGATAATATGCATGTCTAAAGAGGTAATTTTAGTTTTCTATATAAGTTCAGTTAAGCGTCCCAAGCAGGTGATGTGGCAGTATTAGCATGTTTCTACGTGGTAGCTGGGACACCCCAGTCCCCAGCTGACCCTCGAGTCGTGTTCCAATCTCTCTCGTGAACGCAAGATGCTCATGCTTCGAGACCACCACAGAATGCCATCTACCTATCCTTGGACCCCCTCTGGCCGCTGGCTCAAAGACTGTTCGGAATAGGATGCAAACCCCTATAGCCTAGGTAATAACATTTCTTTCGCTTGAATTATCGGAGACTCGAATTCGGGCCTGAAAAGTATGAACGAGCCTTGTACGAACATCCATGACCTGGTTCGTGTCGCGAATCAGCAATAGGAAAGACCTGGGGTTAGATTCACGAAGAAGTTACGCAAACACTTACGAACCTGTACATCTTTTCTCAATCTTTGGCGGTTTTGTTTACAAATATTAAACAGTTAATAAGCTCCGAAGTACCAGGAGGCTGTTTATAACAATAACAACAGTTGATTGGTAAGTTTTCATGCTTGTAAACTGTTTAATAAATGTAACCAAAGCCGTCAAAGATTGAGGAAAGATGTACACGTTCGTAAGTACTTGCGTAACTGCTTCGTGAATCTGGTCCCTGGTTAAATATGGGTTTGCAAGAAGGATTTTTGTTTCGGTAAACAGATTACCGGGCAATCTGACGTGTGGTAACTTGATTGTTTCAAGCGTAGGCTAGACATATATAATGAGTTTGTCTGAATATAAATAGGAACTGCCTTGTATGGACCAATATAGGCCTTCTGAACTGTAGTTAATTTTTATTTGGCCAGAGAGGCAGAGTTTGCTGATGACTGTTGTGTGGTGAACTCGGAGCACTCGGCCCCTCTGCTGTTTCATTTATCTGGTCGACATGGGCGTTAGGACTATGCAGCTAAGCCGGGAACTCCGCCTTTAAGTGACTCCTACAACTACTGGCTATTTACAGTCATTTTTCACAATCGCAACTGTGGGGAAAGAAAACGAAAAGTGGAGGATATAATTAATTTTGTAAAGTAACAGAAAATGGAAAGTGGGGGGGGGGGGGTTACTGGTCATGAACAGAAAACGGAGGGTGGCATAGGCGTAAAACTTCTGGGGCCAGATTCACGAAGCAGTTACGTAAGTACTTACGAACGTGTACATCTTTCCTCAATCTTTGACGGCTTTGGTTACATTTATTAAACAGTTTACAGGCATGAAAACTTGCCAATCAACTTTTGTTATTGTTATAAACAGCCTCCTGGTGCTTCGCAGCTCATTAACTGTTTAATAATTGTAAACAAAGCCGACGATGATTGAGAAAAGATATACAGGTTCGTAAGTTCTTGCGTAACTGCTTCGTGAATCTGGCCCCCTGGTGGACGAAAAACAAGGAATGTGATAATTCAATATTGTGCTAATATGACAGGTGTCCGAACATAAAAGAAAACAGCGTGAAACAATGGAAAGACTAAGTACGAACAACAGACCCATTAACAAAATAATATGAAACTTCAAACAATAAATTAAAACTAAAAACAGAGAATAAATCACAATTAAGTTAAACCAATATCCAAAAACCAAAAATCTATGAAACAAGCCAACACGAGAACAGAGGATGAAGCCTAACTAAATATTCGACATTGAAATGAATCCTAAAAATTGTATTTAAGTTTCCACTTTTCCCTACAGAAAGCACGACGACTTTTTTTTGGTCTAATTTATGTACAGACGGATACATGTCATTGATCTATTTACAGCATACAAAAAAGAGAGTCCCTTTCTATCAAATTCCATTTACAGTTTACTAAAATGAACTCATTACTATATCACTAACCTCTACTGTTGTGTGAGCTGGTACCGTTAACTTCTGGTAGAACTCTTGCGATTTGAAATTTTGAAAATATGGGATCGTTACGACGGTTAACTTGTGTACTTTGACTGCTGGCTATCTCGAATGTGCGCAACGAATTGTATTTTGCCGCTGATTGGCTCCCTTGAAGGATATCTAGAATCTAATTGGCTGGAGATGAGGGATTACACAGCTCAACCTAAAAATTAAAAATCAGCTCTGCTTTCTTGATTTGTAATTTCGCATATGATTGGTTCAATTCGAAACAGTCAGTTTCCTTATCTATCATTGGTTGCTTCATGGCAAATGGGCGGAGCTAACGATAATTTTTCGTTTATCATTTTTTACGAAGTAAATATATGCTTCACGGAGGAAAAAAAAGATGAATGATAAATAATGTTCATGAGAAATGAAGATTGGAAATGGCAAAGTAGGAGTTCTTTACCTTAATAAGTTTTAAACAACGAATAAATCTAAATTTATTCTCTCTAAAGTTAAATAAATTTAACTGGCAATGTTCTAACTATAAATAACTTGCAAAACAAACAAATAATGCATAAATCACAAATTCTACACCTAAGAAATATGTATATCACCTCTTGTGGGGCAAAATATGACAAAAAAATAATATATTTTTGTTTACAACATTATCATCTTTCACATGTTTGCGGGGAACAACTGACACTTATATAACCGAAAAGAAATCACAAGTCAATCACATTGGCGATTTATGAGTAATTTACCATAAGACGCCTGGGGACATAAATGTACAGGAGTTCCAGTCAACAAGGACATGTGTGCCTCAACATTTCCAAATGAACTGGGGGAAATTTCAGCATTTTCTTCTCCCATTCTAAAGGTTCATATTTCCTTCAAAACAAATACGCCTCTACAGCTGTACAGTATAACACAAGGAAGACACTTATTGTATACGAGCATCGAACCAAGGGATTTATTTATTTTATTTACCTATTTATACATTATTCGAACGGCACACAGAGGGCGTGCTTAAAAAAAATTGCACTATCTGGCATCATGAGGCACGAGGCTATGACGTCACGGAAGGAAACGGTGACGTCACTGGAGGAAGTGCCAAACGTCAGATTTTGTTTTCATTACTTTCTTAAGCACGCACGCACACACAACATTATTTTGGCATAGGGTGTGACACTAAAACTATTTTGATTACGTGATATGCATCAGATTTTTGCCTCAGGCATATTTATTAATGTTTCTTATGCATATTTGTTATTATTAAACAGCTGGCACACTGTGTCTGAGTTATCATTTAGCATTTTTGTAATTGTTCAAATTACTTTTGTTTCAACTTTTTAATTTGTTTATTTCCGGTTTCTTATTGCTCACAAGTTTTATACACGTTTCCGCATTTAATCTTGAGCATTTGTTAACATTTTATTACTAAATTTCTCTCTCAGTTTTATTTTATTTTTTTTTCATTATCACAGTCATCTTACCGGCATCTCAATATCTAGTTTCTTATTACTTCGTCTGTTTCTATATGCTTCGCTTTAGTTTCCGCTCTTCATCCCATCACTAGAAACATCGTCTTGTGGGGCAGCTCCTTTTTCTTTTACTCACATACGCCGTATATTTTGCCTTCAGGCAGTCAGCCTTTTTTCCATCCGATAATTCACTCTTTTCCCCAAAGATTAAATATTCATTCGTAATTAGAGTTCGGAAAGTAATTATTTTTTACTTATCAGTTCCTTAATTGATCAGCTTCGTGGCTTTTTACCCTGAGGTACTTAACTTTCCTCCCCCCCCCCTCATCTGGAGAACTTTTTTTTTTTCCCTGAGGCATTATATTTTCTTCCCATAGCACCACATTTCTGCCCGACTTTTTGAATTCCTTAATTAAGCATCTGACGCATTTTTTTTTTTGCCTGACGACTTCACTTCTTATAAGTTTTCTCTTTATTTATATTTTTTACTTTGCTTGTCTTCTCACTGTGCACTTTACTACTTAATGACTATCCTTCGTAGTTTGTTCCATCTCTTTAAGTTAATTAGGCAACACTTATCACGTTAATTAGGCATCCCATTATTTGCCGTCTTGCATAAGTCTTTAAAAGGCTTCGTCGTATAAAAAACCATAGAATACATCCATATAGACATTCATACATGTACATATATGTATACACTGTCATATATATATATATATATATATATATATATATATATATATATATATATATATATATATATATATATATATATATATATATATATATATATATATATATATATATATATATATATATATATATATGATAAACACTGTACATATACACTAACGCTATATACACTAGTGTATATATACACTACACATACACTGTCACACACACACACACACACACACACACACACACACACACATATAGTGTTCAGATTTTCTTCCAAATAACGTGTTTATCCTTATGACGCCAGAAAGAGATCATCGTTTATTAAATGCTCGACGCCACCAATTCTTTATTTGAGGTAAGTATTTGCGGGAAGTATTTTCAGGAAGTATTGGCGTTACTCACCGATATCCTAAAGTTTTGAAATTCTAAATTCCTGCTGTTTTGTGGCTCCTGAACTGTATTGTATTGTGGTTTTAAATCAATTGTAAAACATTATACACATTCACATTCACATACACACACATCTTACCGAGGATCGCGGGGTCGATCCTCGTGGCCGAACTGAAACGTTTGAGCAACGTTTCCTTTCACCTGATGCCGCTCTTCACCCTAGTAGTCAGTAGGTGAAGCTAGACTGTTGCTGTGGGTTGCAGCCTGAGGATGGTCAACGGTTGACCTAGTTTATATGATAGATACAATAGGTCGGGAGCCATTAGACAACTAGCGGTTAATAGAGATGGTTGTCCAAGAGTTATCCATTCGATCTTGCAGGCACAAATGGGTTAATAAATACGCACGCACGCACGCACGCACGCACGCACGCACACACACACACACACACACACACACACACACACACACACACACACACCAGAGGACCAGCAGCAGACTATCGTACATTAAAATCAAATAATTAATATTTTCGGGTAATTTGAATTAAATATTTAGATATTTATATAAAAAAACTGAAAAAAAAAATCTTCCATAACAGCATTACTGAGATTGATGTGGAATTCATTTCCAATTAGTGATATAATTATGAACTAATTTTACCGAGACATTTCTAAATTCATTCTAATTATTTTTTTTTTGTTACAACAGACAGACACCTGTTGTGAAAACAGCCGTTTGTTGACAGATTTAGATCAAATTTTCTATTTGCGTTTTTGTATTCTTCCTAATTATCATCTGAATCATAACTGACGATTCACAACGCTTCATAAAATATTACAGACACGAGTGTATCCTTAATAGTTGTTGATGGGAGTAAGATTAGACACATGAGTTATAACTTGTGACGGGGTCACAAGACGGTGCTGGTTAGTGCTCTCAAGTGGTGGTGGTTGGTAATTGGCCTCAGGTCGTGGTCGTGGTGGTGTCGTACTCTTCAGGTCGTGGTGGTGGTGGTGGTGGTGGTAGTACTCTTCAGGTCGTGGTGGGGGTGTTCCTCTCGACAAGGGGGGGCGGGCGGCGGGTTTAGAGTTCAGGGCGAGCTGTACGAGGCTTGAGTTCAGGGCTCTGGTTCCTGTGACCTCAGAACGAGGGTGTTGGCGACGCGAGGCTTCAGGGCGTGGTGTTGGTCAGGTCAGACCTGTGGGCGCGACTGACCTTGGAGGTGTGAGGGGCGGGCGGGTGGAGGTCGGGCGTCATGGAGACCTTTGTGGGCGTGAGGGGCGCGGGCAGGAAGGTCGGCCGCTTGTACGCCTGCAGCTCTGTAAGAAAGGACGGGAGTTAGTAATGGCTGGATTCTGTCTGTCTGTCTGTCAGACTCTCGCTCTTGTCCCCCTGTCTGTCTGTCACCTCTGTAAACGCACATTAATGGCACTATGTAACAAGACACCTCGAACACTGTTTATGTAGAACAGATGTAAATCTCTGTAATTAGGTATGTTGGTTAGACTATCATTTTCAAACCACTACAATCACCTTCTGTGATTGTTCAATAAATCACAGAACTATATGTTTAACAGATCTCTAACCCTATCCATGGAGGACAGAAGAAAATGTATATATATTGCCTGGTTAGCATTGTAAATGTGTGGCCACGTCTGTGGTAGAAAACAATACAATTAACACTAAACTACTCCCTGGTTTGGCTTAGTTGTTATATTTGCCGCCATGTAATCCCGGTGTTTATGCCTCTTACTCTGGGGCCAGATTCACGAAAGCACTTACGCAAGCACTTACGCGAGCACTTACGAACGTGTACATCTTTCCTCAATCTTTGACGGCTTTGGTTACATTTATTAAACAGTTTACAAGCATGAAAACTTCCCAATCAACTGTTGTTATTGTTATAAACAGCCTCCTGGTGCTTCGGAGCTCATTAACTGTTTAATAATTGGAAACAAAGCCGCCAAAGATTGAGAAAAGATGTACAGGTTCGTAAGTGCTTGCGTAAGTGCTTTCGTGAATCTGGCCCCTGGTCTCGTGTTGTCGTCCTCTGCACACACCGACATGTACGACCTCACTCCCTCAGGAGGGTCGTTCACATTAATTACGTAGAGCATTTAGCCAAGTCCTGAGCCCTGGGGACGCTCGTTGGTCTGGTGCTCTCCAGCTCCACTCCCTTTGAATATGACCCATTGGCTTCAAGACCCAGCCCGTCCTCCAGCAGCCCGTCCTCCAACAGCCCGTCCTCCAGCAGCCCGTCCTCCAGCAGCCCGTCCTCCAGCAGCCCGTCCTCCAGCAGCCCGTCCTCCAGCAGCCCGTCCTCCAGCAGCCCGTCCTTCAGCAGCCCGTCCTCCAGCAGCCCGTCCTTCAACCTGTCCTCCAGCAGCCTGTCCTCTAGCCCGTTCTCATAAACAAAGGCCAAAGTTCATTCCATGCACCCGCCAAACCCCAGCTGTTTATGATTGAAAAACGGTTTACACAAGACTCAACTGATGACGTACGAACACTTCCGGAACAAGTGCTTCACTGACGACTTTTGTTCGAACCACAACGCTGTAAATACTTCTCCAACTTAATACAAGTACAAATAATCGCCGTCAGAACCTCAACACCTAACCGAACCAATGCCTAAATTGAATGGATATTTAGGAGCTGGTTAGGTTAGGTGCTTGTTAGGTCCTGTTGGCGATTATTTGTATTTGTAGTACGTGGGTGAAACATTTACAGCGTTGTGGTTCGAACAAAAGTCGTCAGTGAAGCACTTGTTCCGGAAGTGTTCGAACGTCATCAGCTGTGAGTCGTGTGTAAACCGTTATTTTTTTTATCCATAAACAGGGGGTTTGGCAGGTGGATGGAATGGACTTTGGCCTTTATTTATGAGGACGGGCTGGAGGACAAGTTGAAGTACGGGCCAGAGGACCTTCACAAGCCACACTTGTGAAACATTTGAGACAATAAGGCCAAATTTACCGAGTTCTTTTTTTGTTTTTTAATCAAAATTGTTAAAAATGTGGTTGTCAATATTTATTTATTTATTTATTTATTTATATACAAGAAGGACTTTGGAATGTTTGAGTACATAACACTGGTGTCCTAACGTTCTTGCAAAGCCACTAACACGAACTGAGTTTCGAGCAGGAATTGCCAATATGGCTCCTATATATGAGTTTAGGAGGCTTTTAAAGGCTTTTGCTAAGCTCTTGTTGAGCCTCTCAGATATGTGGCTTAAGATACTGCAGGTGCGCATAACAGGGTAAAACACCTTTAGTTCCCTATGCAACCAATCGTATGATCCGACTCCCATTCTTTTTCTAAACTCCTTGAAGTAGGCCACCCACACAACGCTCCTTGAATGGTCTCAAGCTTCTCCCTCGGGCACAACTTCTCGACCAGTACAACACAACCTCTCGACCAGTACAACACAACTCCTCGACCAGTACAACACAACCTCTCGACCAGTACAACACAACCTCTCGACCAGTACAACACAACTCCTCGACCAGTACAACACAACTCCTCGACCAGTACAACACAACCTCTCGACCAGTACAACACAACTCCTCGACCAGTACAACACAACCTCTCGACCAGTACAACACAACTCCTCGACCAGTACAACACAACCTCTCGACCAGTACAACACAACTCCTCGACCAGTACAACACAACCTCTCGACCAGTACAACACAACTCCTCGACCAGTACAACACAACCTCTCGACCAGTACAACACAACTCCTCGACCAGTACAACACAACCTCTCGACCAGTACAACACAACTCCTCGACCAGTACAACACAACCTCTCGACCAGTACAACACAACTCCTCGACCAGTACAACACAACCTCTCGACCAGTACAACACAACTCCTCGACCAGTACAACACAACCTCTCGACCAGTACAACACAACTCCTCGACCAGTACAACACAACCTCTCGACCAGTACAACACAACTCCTCGACCAGTACAACACAACCTCTCGACCAGTACAACACAACTCCTCGACCAGTACAACACAACCTCTCGACCAGTACAACACAACTCCTCGACCAGTACAACACAACCTCTCGACCAGTACAACACAACTCCTCGACCAGTACAACACAACCTCTCGACCAGTACAACACAACTCCTCGACCAGTACAACACAACCTCTCGACCAGTACAACACAACTCCTCGACCAGTACAACACAACCTCTCGACCAGTACAACACAACTCCTCGACCAGTACAACACAACCTCTCGACCAGTACAACACAATCTCTCGACCAGTACAACACAACGTTCGACCTGCTGCTTCAACTTTAGTCTGGTTGCGTCTTCTCTCCCCAAACCAGATGTTACGGAAATCAAAGTCAAGCGACCACACGCAACTTCCTCACTTTATATATATGAATGAGTGTGTGTAATCTTGCTTAAAGTGCACGCCAGTAAGTGTCACGTCATGGTTCATCAGTCTCCAGACTCTGACTTCAGAATAATCCAGTGTAGGATAACAGCTGTTAGCTCCAAGTGAGAGAGAGAGAGAGAGAGAGAGAGAGAGAGAGAGAGAGAGAGAGAGAGAGAGAGAGAGAGAGAGAGAGAGAGAGAGAGAGAGAGAGAGAGAGAGAGAGAGAGAGACACGCCTTGTGACTTGCTGTAGTCTGCTTTGTGTATTTACTTAGAGTAATTAGTGTTTTGTTTCAATTAGTTGCCGAAGACCAGCTGGAGTGGTCGGGCGAGGATCAAGAGGAGGGCTGGAGAGGCGAGGGGGGAATGAAAGGTCACTATACAGCCAGGAGCAAATAGGAAGGTTAGACAAAAGGAATGGATTATGTGGATGGTTGAGGGAGGGTCTACACGCCAGAAACCAGAAGTCCATCGAATTATTCATTATTGAAAATTATTACACACACACACACACACACACTTCTTAGGGGCCTCGTAGCCTGGTGGATAGCTCGCAGGACTCGTAATTCTGTGGCGCGGGTTCGATTCCCGCACGAGGCAGAAACAAATGGGCAAAGTTTCTTGCACCCTGAATGTCCCTGTTACCTAGCAGTAAATAGGTACCTGGGAGTTAGTCAGCTGTCACGGGCTGCTTCCTCTGTGTGTGTGTGTGTGTGTGTGTGTGTGTGTGTGTGTGTGTGTGTGTGTGTGTGTGTGTGTGTGTGTGTGTGTGTGTGTGTTTGTGTGTGTGTGTGTGTGTGTGTGTGGTGTGGGGGAACAAAAGAAAAAAAAGTAGTTAGTAAACAGTTGATTGACAGTTGAGAGGCGGGCCGAAAGAGCAGAGCTCAACCCCCGCAACACAACTAGGTGAATACAACTAGGTGAATACACACACACACACACAGTTATATACTCGAACGAAACAGTCGACACCATACACAACCCGCTGTTACCTTAAAATACGTCCCTAGAGACGTCTCTCTGTTAGGCAGATCCGGATGGAAGGAGCCTGCTATATTTCATCACCTTGCGCCCTACAACGGACATAGTGGTCAGGATATAGGATGACACTATATGTTTCCCCGCGATGGCCATAGAGTGCAACAAAGTGGCAGCTCGGCCACTGTGCTCCAGAACAACCTGTTCTCTTAAAAAGAACGTCGCTTTTGCCCGTTTGCCTGTATGGCCGAATTTGGACGTAATTTGAAAATGAAAAAAAAATGAAAATAAATTTGGGATTTTTTTTTTCAACAACAGTAAGTTAAGGGTCCTCTGATAGGTTAGGTGGGCAGGAAATTCTCATAAAGTTTCAAAACGTTATGAAAAACGCTAATTAAAAGTTTCCTCTTATAACCTCTGCGCGTACGCCGGACGACTCAAATAGAAAACGGAACAGAACGTCACTTTTGTAAGTCGATTTCATTTCAAATTACGTCCAAATTTGGCCATAGCGCGCATACGAGCCAAAAGTGACGGTATTTTTAAGAGGACGGGTTGCACAGCAGAGGAAGAGGGTGTTGTGTGCACTTCTACCCTCTTGAAATCATAGTGCTTGCCGGAAGTCGTTCTTCCAGAGTACCAATATGCAGTGATGGACCACCAAAAAGTTCACTCTTTTGTACTTTTAATCTTATAGACTCTGAGGGAAAAAAATCACGCAAAAAAGCTAATTTAAACATTCCTAGGCCTATTATAGCCCGTATATGTAGTATAAAAGTATACGGCCTAAGATAGCGTGGATTAGGCCTAGGGTTGCCAGGAAAGATCAGTTTAGGTCTCATATTTATGTTGTGGTTAAAAAAAAAGTTTCCCATTTGGTCAAATTCCTTAATGCAAAAGTGAACTTTTTGGAGGACTATTACAACCTTTTGGTGCTTTGGATCAAATATTTACTGTAAGTTCTTTTCGTTTAGTTCCTTTCGCTACGCAAGTACTTACGAACCTGTCCATCTTTTCTCAATCTTTGGCGGTTTTGCTTACAATTATCAAACAGTTAATGAGCTCCGAAGCACCAGGAGGCGGTTTATAACAATAACAACAGTTAATTGGGAAGTTTTCATGCTTGTAAACTGTTTAATAAATGTAACCAAAGTCGTCAAAGATTGAGGAAAGATGCACACATTCGTAAGTGCTTGCGTAAATGCTTTGCGAATCTGGCCCCAGGTTTTGTGAGTGTTAGGCGGCCATATGCAAGGAGAGACAACAAGATGATTAACAGGGACAAGAAACCCGTGAAGGAGGTGCAATAAGAAGGTCTTGCTTAACCATGAACACGTCTCAACAATATTACGTGACCTTAAGATAAGCGCGTTTTTAATAACTTTACGTGATGTCTCAAGAACATCACGTGCCAATAAGCGCGTTTTAATAAATTTTGTGTGATTATATACACCAATCAGAGCGCGTCTCAATAATATGACGTGACCTTGCAACACCAATCAACAAGTCTCAAAATATCACGTGACCTCAACACACCAATCAGCACGTCGCTTTAACGAGAATGTGTTACGTGTTTAGTTTCACTACCTCAATATACTATCACGTTATGAGGCCAACCAAGAAGCATGTCCCCAGGTGTTTCACGTGACCAGACTTCACCAATACGAACATTCCAACTACGTCACGTGACCAGACTTACCAATCAGACTTTTTCAATTGCATCACGTGACTAGATGAACCAATCACTGGCCGAGTTCCGCGTCTCATTCCTTCCCGCCAAAAAAGCCCCCACGAGCCTGAGCGGTCCATCACGGACTGCAAAGCAGATCAATATTTTCCACGGTGGCTCGTTATGTGTGGTTATCAGCGAGCTATTGAGGTTCCGCCAGAGATAACGAGATAACGCCGAGACGAACAACTTGGACAGAAGGGGGAAAAAGTTGCTGGAGTGACAGGAAGAATATGTATATATTTTTTTTAGATGAGGTTGTGAAGACTATCAGTGAATGCAGGGCCAGCGAGGAGGTTCCAACAATTAAGATAACGTCATCACCACACCTCCGTCCGCTTTCTTGGATCGGTCTGCTTGGCTTTGGCCTCAACGCTGCATCTTTTCCGTGTTTACACTTTCCGAAGAATCTTCCGAAAAGTAGACCTCCCAAGTATACATATATATAATGTGTCGCAGCAAAGATATATAAATAAACAAGCATTAAGCCTGAATATCAGAGATCTTGTGTCGCCGAAGACAGCGACGACGGACCGGAACGCGGCTACATCACTCCCCAATTTTACGGTAGGCCTACGCCTCCTTATTGCCTCGAAAACTGGGAGACTGGAACGACGAACGTGGTGGATAGCAGAAGCTGGAGAGGCGAGAGGAGAACAGTAATAAGAGGACTGGCAAGAGCGAGGCGCGGGCTTGAACGCATGAGAGACCGTTGACATGGCCCGCAACTCAAAGAATTTCCCGCCAAAACTATCATTGTGTGACTGTTGTTGGCGGTAAATTACAAAAAAGTTGAAATTGAATTAGAAGTTTAGACTGATGATAACGATCGAGACGAAGAAAAGGAGAAAGAAGCAACGATCGGGTGGAGAAAGGAAGGAGAACTACTAAAAAAAAAAAAAGAGATGGCAAACCCCAGATTGGTTTCAGCAATTAGCTCTCCGAAGAGACAAAACAGGTCCCAGACCAGAAAACAGGACCCGCTCATCTCAGGCAATTATAACAACTGGAACACCAGAACAATACAATATTCTGTGCAGCTCCAAAGTTACGTATAATTCGCCCATTTCTCGGTTTCAAGAGTTATTGGAATCTCTCGGTTTGGATTTAAAAACTTGTTGAGCTTTCACTTCTCGTTTTCTTTATAATCTGGAAATGACGCGCGCGATCGTCAGACGTTTTTCCTCCATGTTGCAAGTCTTGTCGTCTGGCTCAGCGAGACATCTCTTATCTCTTGACCGTAGTATTTCTCTGTCTCTGTATGTCTCCTCTCTTTCTCTCTCTCTCACTTTCTTCTTCTCCCTCTCTCTTCCTCTCCCTCACTATCTTCATCTCCGGTTCACATTCGGGTTTTTCCTTTTAGTTTTCATTCTTTCCCTCCCTGCAATATCTCCCGACAAACCATCAACATCCCTTCCCTCAAGTCATCAGCCTATACCTTTCTCCCTCTCCTTCCCTCTCTCCCAGCACTCCCTTCCAACCTCCCTCCCACAAGCCATCAGCCTCCCTCCCACCTGCCAATAGCCAGCTGGCCAGTACATTAAAAACTTGTTCCAAGTTGCAAGTTGCGTTCAGATTGGTGGGGCGGAGGCTGGGGTGATTAACAGGAGGGAGAGAGAGGGAGAGAGAGAGAGAGAGAGAGAGAGAGAGAGAGAGGTGAGAGAGAGAGGTGAGAGAGAGAGAGAGATATTAGATGAGTTAAAACGCTATGCAAATGGAAAAGTCAAGAATAGAACAAATGTGGATAAAAAAACTTGATGTCTGGGAGAAATGGGATGGAGCAAAGAGAGAAAACTGATAAAGGAGGAAAAGGGAAAGGTCTAAATAAAAAAAAGGGAAGCAACGAAGGGGAAAGATAAGGCACATGGAGGAAAAAATGGAGGGAAGTAAGGATGATGAAACATGGGGTGGAGGGGGGGGGGGGAGGTATGTGTGTTTGTATTTACTACTTGTTTCTACAGAATCGAGCAATTAGCTCTTGGACCCCGCCTTTCAAACCAATCTATT
>NC_091150.1:36603596-36606096 GCF_040958095.1 Procambarus clarkii | reverse complement strand
TTTTTCGGTCATATTTAACAACACACACACACACACACACACACACACACACACACACACACACACACACACACACACACATATATATATATATATATATATATATATATATATATATATATATATATATATATATATATGTCGTACCTAGTAGCCAGAACGCACTTCTCAGCCTACTATGCAAGGCCCGATTTGCCTAATAAAGCCAAGTTTTCATGAATTAATTGTTTTTCTACTACCTAACCTAACCTAACCTAACTTTTTCGGCTACCTAACCTAACCTAACCTATAAAGATAGGTTAGGTTAGGTTAGGTAGGGTTGGTTAGGTTCGGTCATATATCTACGTTAATTTTAACTCCAATAAAAAAAAAATTGACCTCATACATAATAAAATGGGTAGCTTTATCATTTCATAAGAAAAAAATTAGAGAAAATATATTAATTCAGGAAAACTTGGCTTATTAGGCAAATCAGGCCTTGCATAGTAGGCCGAGTACGACGTTCTGGCTACTAGGTACAATTAACATATATATATATATATATATATATATATATATATATATATATATATATATATATATATATATATATATAGTCACTTGGAGCTTGCCTCGCCAAACTTTGCACCGTGATTCCTGTGGGGTCCGTGCCTAATATGATTAGATCGGGTCGCCACAATTTGAGAGAGAACAAAAATGCCACTTCCCTGCCCCCCACCCTATCCACCACTACGATGTTGGCACTATCCACCACTACGATGTTGGCACTATCCACCACTACGATGTTGGCACTAGCCCCCGGCTGGCTATATGCTTTGAAAACAAACATTTTAAACCCATTTTTTTCATTACAGTATTGCAAAATATTACGGACTGATTTAGGGTAAATCCTCAGTAATGTTCTACTCATCATATTTTGCCCGAAGCAGCGAGAGAATATTTTGAAGTCAGCATATTTATGTCTTTTCCTGAAATTCTTCGAAGAAGCTCATGTTGTCTTAAAGGAACACAAGTGTTGCTGGAGCTCATATACCATATATATGACAGTAAAAAGCTCACGATAAATTTTTATGATATATGATACAGAATTACATTTCATTATATTTAGGCCAAACTCTGAAGATAACAACACATTTGCTCAAAATGCGGACTTCAAAATTTTTAAAATTTCCCCGTGTTTATCTCAGGTTTAAAAACGAAGCAGCCTATATATATTCCAATCCATGCCCTAATATATATATATGCAACATTAGGCCTAATATCAGGTTATCTTGAGATAATTTCGGGGCTTAGTATCCCCGCGGCCCAGTCCTCGACCAGGCCTCCACCCCCCCAGGAAGCAGCCCGTGACCGCTGACTAACTTCCAGGTACTTATTTACTGCTAGGTAACAGGGCGAATCAGGTGTGAAAGAAACTCTGCCCATTGTTTCTCGCCGGCGCCTGGGATCGAACCCGGGACCACAGGATCACGCGTCAATGTTCGGTTCGTTCAGCCACCGGCTCTCCGTGTCGTACACACATGTTCTATAATAGAACAAGGTGTGGAAGAGAGAACATATTAACGTTCATGTTGGGCATGTTGTGTGTCAGAGCCGACCTGACACACCTGGGGACCCCCCCAGATAGCTGTGTGTGGACCCCAGACAGCTGTGTGTGTGGACCCCAGACAGCTGTGTGTGTGGACCCCAGACAGCTGTGTGTGTGGACCCCAGACAGCTGTGTGTGTGGACTCCAGACAGCTGTGTGTGGACCCCAGACAGCTGTGTGTGTGGACCCCAGACAGCTGTGTGTGTGGACCCCAGACAGCTGTGTGTGGACCCCATACAGCTGTGTGTGGACCCCATACAGCTGTATTTGGACCCCCAGACAGCTGTGTGTGGACCCCAGACAGCTGTGTGTGTAGACCCCAGACAGCTGTGTGTGGACCCCCAGACAGCTGTATGTGGACCCCAGACAGCTGTATGTGGACCCCAGAAGCTGTGTGTGGACCCCAGACAGCTGTGTGTGGACCCCAGACAGCTGTGTGTGGACCCCAGACAGCTGTGTGTGGACCCCAGACAGCTGTGTGTGAATCAGCTGGTCGCCAGCGGTACACCTGTGACCTCCGGCACTCTCCCCCACCACTCCTGGGGTGGCGGGGGACAGGGGGGGGGGTGGGCCTTTGACCAACCCGTCCTCTCTAATAGCACCTCGCATTTTGACGTATATTGTTGTTGTTAAAGATTCGCTACCTGGAACCAACAGTTCCAAGTAGCACGGGCTATGGCGAGCCCGTAGTTTTGACGTATAAATCCTCAAAAGGTGTTTCCCACGTGGTATGATCGACGTCCATGGCTTTCAGGTCCCTACGTCCTTGTACCGTAGCTTGGCCTTGCCTCTTGGACGCTTTCCCTGTTCACACGCCTCGTTGTGTGTTGCTAAGTGTTGTTTGTTTCTGTTTTACTCGGGCGGAGTATGAGTGTTTATGACTCGTATGGTCGCTTCAGTAAGATTTTGCCA
>NC_091150.1:36581117-36598617 GCF_040958095.1 Procambarus clarkii | reverse complement strand
TTGTTATTCATGCAAAAAAAAAAATGGTTAATTTTGGTAAGTATTTTAAATGCATCAGTCATGTCTCCTTACACTCTTGTCTATTCCACCGTTGTTAAGGCCAGCTCCTTCAACCTTCACTGAAGCAGTCTTAATGAAGGTATGTGACTAGACTTTAAGACCAGATTTACGTATTCCCGTAAGTGATGTACAGAGTACTGACTGCCTCCTTATCTTGAGGTTACATTGCGTTGGTTCCTGGGGGTCAAGATCCTCCCCGCGGCTCGGTCTCTGACCAGGCCTCCTGGTTGACAGACCGGTCAACCAGGCTGTTGGACGCGGCTTGCTCGCAGCCTGACGTATGATCAGGTATCCTTTGGAGGTGTTTATCACACTCTCTCTCTTGAACATCGTGAGGGTCGGACCAATTCCTTTCCCTTTTGTGATGTTTCTGAAAGCTGATTCAACAGTTCCGAGTCTGTCACTGATGTTCGCCTGTGTTCGTCTCTCTTGAGCGGCGACGACTTAGATCTGTATGTATTTACTCATTATGTCGGTTGATTGATGTATTTCAGGTTATCTATTTTCCTCTTTCATGTCTACTACATATATATCTCTCCGGCACACACACAGAGCCCCAGGATGCAGCCCGTATAGCAGCTGTCTAGTTCGCAGGTACCTATTTACTGCTAGGTGAAGAGAGGTATCGGGTGACAAACTCAGTCAATTTGTTTGTGCCTCGGCCTGGAATCGAACCCGGGGTTTTAGGACTACGACCCACGAGCATATGTGTGTGTGTGTGTGTGTGTGTGTGTGTGTGTGTGTGTGTGTGTGTGTGTGTGTGTGTGTGTGTGTGTGTGTGTGTGTGTGTGAAAATCCTTACAAGAGGCACGAAGAATTCTGAATAAAAATACATCACACAGAAAACGGTCAAGACGAACCAATTATCAGCAGAGTTAATAGCAATAATTTAGTCAGACCAAGCCATCAGGACTTAATTAAGAGAGGAAATGACAGTAAAAGGAAAGGAGTGGGGGGGGGAGGGAGGGAGGGAGGAGAGAGAGAGAGAGAGAGAGAGAGAGAGAGAGAGAGAGAGAGAGAGAGAGAGAGAGAGAGAGAGAGAGAGAGAGAGAGAGAGAGAGAGAGAGAGAGAGAGAGAGAGAGAGAGAAATATTGAAAGTGACGTGTAACAAGAAAAAAAGAAAGGGGCCAACCTCTAGAAGAAGGCATAGAAAGTAGAAGGACGGTGGAGGAGGGAAGATAGCGGAAGAGTGAAAAAAGAAGAGGAATAATGAAATGAAGAGCACAAGATGTAGATGGAAGAGGAGGTGGGAAAGGTCATCCAAAATCACCCCTCCCCTTAGATGGGTGTAGGTGATAAGGGGAGTTATGGATTGTGGGGGAACAAAGCCACCTCCTCACCTCCTCTCCTTCCCCTCACTCCCCCTCGACCTGGCCTGGTGCCAAGAGTGGTCAGAGGTCACCGAGGGAAAGACGATCAAAGGGAGGTAGAGAGAGAGAGAGAGAAGGGGAAAGAGAGAAGGAGAAAGAGAGAGAGAGGCGGGAAAGACGGATAAAGAGGGAGAGTGGGGGAGGAAAGAGACGTGGAAAGAGAGATGTGGAAAGAGAGAGGGGAAAAGAGAGAGAGGGGGTAAAGAGAGCGAAGGGGGAAAGAGAGAGAGGGGGCTCGAAGAGAGAGAGAGAGAGGGGGATCGAAGAGAGAGAGAGAGAGAGAGAGGGGGAAGGAGAGAGAGAGGGAGATAGAGAGGGGGTAAGAAAGAGGCAGAGAGGGGGGAAAGAGAGAAAGAGACCCCCTCACATTGTATTTTTTAAATGTTTTATTTCTAAATTTTTAAATTAAAATAATTTTTTTTAAGCATTTTAAATATGCGAATCGAAATCTTCGAACGTAGTACTGGAATCAAAGCTATATCACTGCTGAAGGCATGTTCCAGGAGCTGCAGTACGATAGATCCAATAAACCATTAAAAATAGTTGGAATTAAGCGTTCGCAGAAGACAAATATACAAGCAGACTTCTGGACGTGTTTACATATATCACCCAGCCTGTTTTCTCGGTTCGCCACTCAGTAAAAAAAAAAAAGTCAATCTGTTCTCTGGCAGGAGATCCCCTTTAGGGAATGGATTGGAAACGACTACATAATTTGTTCTATTATCTACTCTGCCCATTGTTAGGTTAGGTTAAGGTTTGGTTGGGCTAAGGTTTCATTATGTTTAGTTACATAATTACGATGTTACAGTTACATTAATACGATGTATTAATGTGAAATATGGAATTCGAAAAGTATTTCAGTGTGCCCACGAAATCCGTTTACAGAAAATTAAATTCTTCAAAGAAAACGTTTTTAGCATACACTATATATATATATATATATATATATATATATATATATATATATATATATATATATATATATATATATATATATATATATATATATATATATATATATCACCTCATTCTTTGGGGCACACGTGAGGAACACAAATGCGAACAAGCCTGAATGGTCCCCAGGACAATATGCAACTGAAATTTGGTAAAATGCTATGCCCAAGATTACTATCCGAGTGCCAGCGGTGGGGTGGTTCAAATAGCTTAGGCTATCACCTCATTAGTCCGGTCGTGATGGTCAAGTGGATTAAGGCGTCTTGTACATACCAGTTGCGTTGCTTCTGGGAGTATGGGTTCGAGTCACTTCTGGGGTGTGAGTTTTCAGTTGCATATTGTCCTGGGGACCATTCAGGCTTGTTCGCATATATATATATATATATATATATATATATATATATATATATATATATATATATATATATATATATGTCGTACCTAATAGCCAGAACGCACTTCTCAGCCTACTATTCAAGGCCCGATTTGCCTAATAAGCCAAGTTTTCATGAATTAATGTTTTTTCGTCTACCTAACCTACCTAACCTAACCTAACCTAGCTTTTTTTGGCTACCTAACCTAACCTTACCTATAAATATAGGTTAGGTTAGGTTAGGTAGGGTTGGTTAGGTTCGGTCATATATCTACGTTAATTTTAACTCCAATAAAAAAAAATTGACCTCATACATAGAGAAAAGGGTTGCTTTATCATTTCATAAGAAACAAATTATAGTAAATATATTAATTCAGGAAAACTTGGCTTATTAGGCAAATCGGGCCTTGAATAGTAGGCTGAGAAGTGAGTTCTGGCTACTAGGTACGACATATATATATATATATATATATATATATATATATGTGTGTGTGTCGTACCTAGTAGCCAGAACGTACTTCTCGGCCTACTATGCAAGGCGCGATTTGCCTAATAAGCCAAGTTTTCCTGAATTTATATATTTTTTCAGATTTTTTTCTTATGAAATGATAAAGCTACCCATTTCATTATGTATGTGGTCAAATTTTTTTATTGGAGTTAAAATTAACGTAGATATATGACCGAACCTAACCAACCCTACCTAACCTAACCTAACCTATCTTTATAGGTTAGGTTACGTTAGGTATCCGAAAAAGTTAGGTTAGGTTAGGTTAGGTTGGTTAGGTAGTCGAAAAACGATTAATTCAGGAAAACTTGGCTTATTAGGCAAATTGGGCCTTGCATAGTAGGCTGAGAAGTGCGTTCTGGCTACTAGGTACGACATATATATATATATATATATATATATATATATATATATATATATATATATATATATATATATATATATATATATATATATATATATATATATTGTGACGATAATCTCCTTCAAGAGATTGAGCCTGCTCTTCCCTCCAAAAATACGTCGATATATACATCTATATAAAACTACTATGGAAGAAATATCCCACAACTACACCAGCAAGGTTTGCCAGAGCGCAAAACGTATGCAGCCAGGAACACCTGCTCCACCTCTAACCGCCAAACTACCTGTCTGTCGCTTGCTCCTCGCTGATTGGCTGCGTGTCCAGCTGCACCTGCCCTCCACCCCCCCACACTACCTGATGTCTGGGGCCACACGACCTACCGCTCTCAGAATATCTAGTGCTTTCATCAGGTTAACACGTCTCCTTGGTAGACTAAGCTGTGGCTTACGTGTACTAAGAGAGGTGATAGCTTAAAGCCAATATTCCTGCACCTCTTATTTGATTGTATATTGTACACTTGTTTTTACTCACTTGTCTTAACGTAACTTTTCATTTTGCCATTTGATTATTCTTATTATTTTGATTGATTGATTTTATTATACGAATTTGTATGTCCATTTTATTCATGTTTTGCTTTTCTAACGTAATTAAAATCACATTGTTAAATTTACTTGTGTTTTGGGTATCTTCTCATTACCTTACCACAGACGAAGTTCCAGATTTTCTATTATTTTGTTTCTATGTGACGAGGCCATACCCCTAGCTTTTGAACAGCCGAACACCAACGCGTTACCGTCACAATATATATATATATATATATATATATATATATATATATATATATATATATATATATATATATATATATATATATATATATGTCGTACCTAGTAGCCAGAACTCACTTTTTGGCCTACTATTCAAGGCCCGATTTGCCTAATAAGCCAAGTTTTCCTGAATTAATATATTTTTTCTAATTTTTTTCTTATGAAATGATAAAGCTACCCATTTCATTATGTATGAGGTCAATTTTTTTATTGGAGTTAAAATTAACGTAGATATATGACCGAACCTAACCAACCCTACCTAACCTAACCTAACCTATCTTTATAGGTTAGGTTAGGTTAGGTAGCCGGAAAAAGTTAGGTTAGGTTAGGTTAAGTAGGTTAGGTAGTCGAAAAAAGCATTAATTCATGAAAACTTGGCTTATTAGGCAAATCGGGCCTTGCATAGTAGGCTGAGAAGTGCGTTCTGGCTACTAGGTACGACATATATATATATATATATATATATATATATATATATATATATATATATATATATATATATATATATTGTATGCTAAAAACGTTTACTTTGAAGAATTTAGTTTTCTATAAACGGATTTCGTGGGCTCATTGAAATACTTATATATATATATATATATATATATATATATATATATATATATATATATATATATATATATATATATATATATATATATATATATATATATATATATATATGTCGTACCTAGTAGCCAGAACGCACTTCTCAGCCTACTATGCAAGGCCAGATTTGCCTAATAAGCCAAGTTTTCCTGAATTAATATATTTTCTCAAATTTTTTTCTTATGAAATGATAAAGCTTCCCATTTCATAATGTTTGAGGTGAATTTTTTTATTGGAGTTAAAATTAACGTAGATATATGACCGAACCTAACCAACCCTACCTAACCTAATCTAACCTATCTTTATAGGTTAGGTTAGGTTAGGTAGCAGAAAAAGTTAGGTTAGGTTAGGTTAGGTAGGTTAGGTAGTCGAAAAACAATTAATTCATGAAAACTTGGCTTATTAGGCAAATCGGGCCTTGCATAGTAACAACGTTTACATATGCCAGCCAACAACGTTTACATATCCCAGCCAACAACGTTTACATATCCCAGCCAACAACGTTTACATATCCCAGCCAGCAACGTTTACATATCCCAGCCAGCAACGTTTACATATCCCACCCTTCAACTTTAAAGGCAAAAGACGTCAACATTTAAACATCCGGATCAGACACGTAAAAGCGTGAGTCGCCAACATTAAAGTACTCAAAGCGATCAACATTTAATTACTACCTCGATATAAGCATTGACATCACGCAATGATCAAATGTTGCGTTACACGATGATTAACGATAAAATACTGTATCAATTAGCGCTGAAAATGACCCAGGTGATCAACGTTAAATGCTACACCGTTGAACGTTGAGAAATGTCGCTGTGTTCAATGTTATAAAATATTCCCTCCATTGCCGTTCAGAGCCCCGTAGTAGAAAGTGTTTTTCTTTCAAGAACTCTTTCAGGTTTTAAATGTCAGGGGGAAGTGGGTTTAAATACCTCAGCCTTAACTGCATTGTGTACCTCAGTCCCGGTGACATAAATACCCCCCAGGGGAAGCTGAGGGAATTATCAGGGGGGAAGCACCATGCCATTTACGACTATATAGCCCAGGGAAGGGGTCAGGATAAGGATTTGGGATGGGACGAGGGAGGGGAAAGGAATGGTGCCCAACCACTTGTGGACGGTCAGGGATTGAACGCCGACCTGCAGGAAGCGAGACCATCGTTCTACCGTCCAATCAAAGTGGCTGGGTACAACAAAAATACGATTAATGCGTCGCTGCCGATGAACAAATTGTTCATCAGCAGAATTATATGATTTCTTATAATTATAAGAAATTATAAGAATCGTGGCGAAAATCAAAGTCAGCCTCAGTCCCTCGCCGCCACGGTACGCTAGACTATAGCTGTTGCGACTAAAATCTTTATCATCTGTTTTGGCCATTAATACTCTTCCCCCGAGCGCATACCTGTAGGGGGCGTGCTCAAGGGGCGCCCACAGGGGGGGTCCCAGGACATTAATAGGTGCAAGTATAGCGTCTTTATTGATGTTGGGCCTGCGTGTGGCGCCAATGGGTAGCTTCGCCTCGCTGACAGGAGTACTACTATTAATATTGGTAGATACTAACTTCCACATGCACACTTTGCCCTATTTCCGACCGGAGTCAACACATCGCCAACGTCAAAACGCCAGGAACGTTCCTCCGTTTAACTCTTGGAATAAAACTCATTCTAACGGAGGGAGCAGCTGTCAGAGGAAACGCTGACCCATCGTGACGAGTGCCAGCCCCGGCGACGACCTCATCACCGGCGACGACCACCACGCGGGCAGCCCACGACTGGAGCCCCAACGTGGAGACCCGCAGAATCACCGACGTTATGAACCGCGACATCACTCGCGTCCAGGCGCTCCACGCCACTCTGCAGTGCACCAGGGCACACCACAGGAGGAATTATCAGCCTAAGGGACACCCTGAACGTCCCTGGGATGTCCCAAATCAGCTCAGCCACATCCCTCCGTGGTCCTAAGAGATACACCCACTTCCCACCACACCCTGCATCCGCCACGCCTCAGTATGCACAACATCCACCACGCTCCGGACATGCCGATCAGCACCATTAACACCACCACCTGTGCTGCACCACACGGGCGGGGGACACCACCAGACACACCACCCTACCACCGGAGGGAGAGGGGGGGGGGGAGTGAGAAGATCATTCTCACGGAAGATGTTCGCCTGGGCCGCCGCCTATACCAGGCAGGCAGAGGGCAGGTGCAGGTCCTGGCCTGGCCAGCATAAACAGTGAAGACAATGACCCAATATGGATACCGAGGACGGAATATTCCTCACCAGATCCATTCTCACAGTGCGGGTGCCAGCGGGTGCCAGTTATTACCCCTTGTGCACGACCAGCGTAAACGTGTTCCTCCTGATGCCCACAACCTTGCCAAACTGGTCGAGAACACGAACGAACATCTCGATTTACAGCTTCAATGATGCATTATGCACCGCCACGAACATCACTGTCTTGCTGGCGTTGCTAACTCGCCCTTCACCTCCACCATTGATCAACGAAAGGGACTTACCTTCACTTCTCGCTAGGAACGCCTCGAAGGCGATCACACATCTTGAATTTGTGATGCCTTCGAGGCATCACAAATTCTCATCACTCCTCAGCTCCTGTCCACTCCAGCGCATCAACAAGCGCCGCCCCAACCATACCTTACTCCACTCTCGCTGAGAACTCCAGACCCGCTCAAGCGAACCTCTTCATCGGCGGAGTAAAGGATCCCGCGACTGTACGCTGCCCCCGTCATTACCCAGGACGCCACTAGTGAGACACCAGCGCGGGAGCAGCCGCCGCACACCGAAACAAACAGCAACTGAGAGGCAAGCAGGAACAACCGCTCCCTCTGAAGGCCGGTCTCGAACTCCATTAGGTGTTTAGGTTGTTTACGATTATTTTCAGCCCATCCTCCAAACAAAGACACAAAAGTGATTCCATGCAGTCGCCAAACCCCAGCTGTTTATGAATGAAAAACGGTTTACACACGACTCACAACTGATTACGTTCAAACACTTCCGGAACAAATGCTTCTGACGAATTTTGCTCGAACCACAACGCTGTAAATGCTTCACCCACGTACTACAAATACAAATAATTGCCAACAGAACTTACACACCTAACCTAACCTATGCCTATATTTGGACAATATGCTAATATATTCTAATATTAATTTATATTTGAAAAAATTCCCGTTTTCAGTGAACAGCATGTACAAATTTATGAATGCATCTGTGGGGTCGACCGCTGGATGTAATGGACTTGGGTCGGGTTAGATTATTTGTTACTAATGGATGTAGATGACTCATTTGCGGTGTTTAGATTCGAATAGAAGACATTAGCGAAGCACTGTTCGTTAAAAGTTCGATCGTCATCAGTTGGCAGTCGCTTATAAAGTGTTTTTCATTCATAAGGAAGGAGTTTGGTGGCTAGATCAACAAACATTTAACCAATTCTTATGAGAACGTGTGTAATTGATATTTGAGTAAATAACATTACATTGACGTATGCGTCTTTGGGACCGGCCACAGCTCGGCCGACCCCCTAGAAATATTTGAGGAAGGGTTGTCCTGCACCACAGCCTAAACAAAACGAGGCACTTACCACCGACGTGGCCGAGAGCCTTGTTCCTGGCGTGTCTCCTCCACAGCAGCAGCGTCGCCACTGACACCAGCAGCAGGCAGAACACGGCAGCACCGATCAGTCCGATCACCCACACGTCCCCGTCCAGCGCCGCCAGCGACGGACCAGACTGTGGACGGAGAGTCACGTGAGAGAGGAAAAGGTGGAGTGGAGGGATAGTTGGAGGGCTCTGGGGGTGTGGAGGGCTCTGGGTGTATGAAGGGAGAGTTGGAGGGCCCTGGGAGGGTACTTTGGAAGCATTTAATTACATATTCAATTAAAATGTACATTCCTAAAACATTTATCCACCAGCTTTTTAATGGAGAATTATATATTTGTGGAAGTAGTATTGGCAGAGCATATATATATATTAAAAAGCTGTGTAAGGCAAGATGTCCTTCCCTGTGTGGATTCTGTAGGTCATCTTAGCTGTTGCTGGTGATTAGGTGATCCAGATTGACCAGTGATCCTGGTCAATCTGAGAGTATCAAAATGATACTTCCATCAGTTGGTTTGCTTCTAGCGTTCTCTATGTCGTCAGGGAGCATGCAGTTGCATGCTGTATCCACTACACTATACTTCAAAGCCATAAGAGAGGTAGGAATTCTGGGGTATTTAACCAACCAGAACTCCAATCCTCTCCCAGGCAATGAGATAGTGTGGGACCTCTAATGCTCTTTCATCGGTTCCTGTTATATGGGAAAACTCAGTCCCAAATGCTTAATGCACAGACTACCCTATTCCAGTAGCTGAAGTTTATAACTTTTTAGTTATAAAGTTAAAAACTTCAGAAAACTAAAAAGTTATAAACTTCAGCTACTGGAATAGGGTAGTCTGTGCATTATATATATATATATATATATATATATATATATATATATATATATATATATATATATATATATATATATATATATATATATATATATATATATATATATGTATATGTAAACAACGATGACAAAAATATGATCCAAGTATGCGGAAAAAACACATTTGAAGAATTATAGAATGCTGAATGCGTTTTCGGCTCAAATCGCCTTCATCAGGGCAAGATAGAGAGTGAATATCTTACTCTTATTTTTGTCAATTAAATATGCAAATTATTTTTAATCGATTTAAATTTTCGTCAAAATTAGACAATTGCGCAACAAAAACGACATGTGTAGCTCAATTTTTTCTTTTAATAAATACTTTGTGTAGCTCAGGAACTTTGAATACTTAACACCTTGTGTAGCTCAGGAACTTTGTATACTTAACACCTTGTGTAGCTCAGGAACTTTGTATACTTAACACCTTGTGTAGCTCAGGAACTTTATACATAACACCTCATGTAGCTTAGGATCTCTTTACTCAACGTTTCGTTGGGGTCTTGTACTTCTGAATAGTCGATGATTTCAACGAAGTGGAAGAGTTTGGGGACGAGAGAGGAAGGGAGGGATGTTAAGGAGGAGAGAGAGAGAGAGAGAGAGAGAGAGAGAGAGAGAGAGAGAGAGAGAGAGAGAGAGAGAGAGAGAGAGAGAGAGAGAGAGAGAGAGAGAGAAGGAGGGCGAACATTAGAAAGGGAAGAGGAGAGTTAGGGTGAACTTCAAGGATGGGAAAGAGAGGTCAGATTTTAGTAAGGGAAAGGAAGAAAAAGAGAGAGAGGTGTGAACCACTAGAAGACAGAGGGAAGATTGAAGCCAAGAAGAGGGGGGAGGAAAGAGGGGTTGAACTTCAAGAAGAAGAAGGATAAGGAAGAAGAATAGGCGTTGATACAGAGGATAAAGCTGACCCAGCAGGTTGTCATAGAGAGGTTGGTATAAGCCACTGGCTGAGAGGATTAGGGATGAGGTGAGGGAGACCCTGAATGACATAAGGAGGCAATTGACAGGCTCAGGAGAAGCTGTCATAATGGATCCATCAAGGGAAAAGGCCCTGAAACTGACCTTTAGGGGAAGACCCTGAGACTGACCTTTAGGGGAAGGCCCTGAGACTGACCTTTAGGGGAAGGCCCTGAGACTGACCTTTAGGGGAAGACCCTGAGACTGACCTTTAGGGGAAGGCCCTGAAACTGACCTTTAGGGGAAGACCCTGAGACTGACCTTTAGGGGAAGGCCCTGAGACTGACCTTTAGGGGAAGGCCCTGAGACTGACCTTTAGGGGAAGGCCCTGAGACTGACCTTTAGGGGAAGGCCCTGAGACTTACCTTTAGGTAGAAGACCCTGAGACTGACCTTTAGGGGAAGGGCGTGAGACTGACCTTCGCCAGAGGGTGCAGGAGGACAGGGTCGACGTGTAGGGAGACAGGGGACGTGTAGGGTCCCCTGCCGGCGGCGGTGGAGGCGGCCAGGGTCAGGTGGTAGGAGTTCCCGAGGGTGAGGTTGTGGACCCTGAGGGCCCTCACCGACCCGTTCACCGCCTGCGACAGGAACACCGCGCCGTCCGCTGACACCACCTCCAGCTGCGGCACCGCAGGAAATGTGTCATGGTTATCATGGCTGTTGTAATGGTTATCATGGCTGTTATAATGGTTATCATGGCTGTTATAATGGTTATCACGGCTGTTATAATGGTTATCACGGCTGTTATAATGGTTATCATGGCTGTTATAATGGTTATCATGGCTGTTATAATGGTTATCATGGCTGTTATAATGGTTATCATGGCTGTTATAATGGTTATCATGGCTGTTATAATGGGTATCATGGTTTGTTATATCTGCCTCTCTTTCCCGTTTCCCTTTCTTCTCTCAGTCTCTTCCCGTGTCCAATTTGCATCAGTTTTCCCATCTCTTTCCACTAACGTCTCTCTCTCTCTCTCTCTCTCTCTCTCTCTCTCTCTCTCTCTCTCTCTCTCTCTCTCTCTCTCTCTCTCTCTCTCTCTCTCTCTCTCTCTCTCTCTCTCTCTCTCTCTCTCTCTCTCTCTCTCCCATTTACCATGCTCACTTCTATCTGAATATTTCTCCTTTCACTCAAGAGGTTTCCACTCCATGTCCCCTCGTTCTCTCTCTCTCTCTTCCTGTTCTCTGTCCTTCATGTCCTTTATTTTCCTCCACAGTCTCCATTATCAACCTCTTCTCCAAGTCTCCTTCCCATCAAGTACCACCTGCTTACCTTTCTCATTCTACCCTTCCACCGCCTTCCCCACTCTACCCTTCCCCTTGCCTCACCATTACATTCCCTCTGTATCACACTCCCCCTCCCGCTGCCTTCTCCTCTTCTTGCCTCACACTTCCCTTCATCCTACCCAACCTTTCCCCTGTCTCTCTCTCCTCTTCCATCTGCCTCACTCCTCCCTTTTTCCCTACCTCATCCTCACTTTCTGCCTGCCATATCTTCTCTTCCCCTTTGTTCTTCTCTACCTTCTCTGTCCTTCTCCCTTGCCGTATACCTACTTTCTCTCCCTCCCCACCTTCCTCCTCCTCCTCCCCATACCCCCCTCCCCAACCCCCCTTTCCTTCCCCTTCCTCTTCCCCTTTCCCTTCCCCCTCCCCTTCCCCCTTCCCTTCCCCCTTCCCTTCCCCCTCACCTGGTACCCGGTGATGGGTCCGTTGCGGTGTAGGGGCGGCGGCGGCGACCAGAAGATGGAGGCGGTGGTCACGTTGGTCAGTTGGACGCCCACGCTCTGGGGCGGCATCGTCGGCGCTGTGGGCGTGCGTGTGGGCGTGCGTGTGGGCGGTGTGTGTGTGTGTGTGTGTGTGTGTGTGTGTGTGTGTGTGTGTGTGTGTGTGTGTGTGTGTGTGTGTGTGTGTGTGTGTGTGTGTGTGTGTGTGTGTGTGTGTGTGTAAAGAATCATAAATGCGAATTATTATTTGCACAAAGCAGGAGTAAAAATAATGTCCAATATTAATGAATTAATATTCCATACTCTACACAATGTGAAACCTACTGGATGCAATACATAAATAACTGTTCCAAATTTTTTTGGTGTGAGAGGATGGGTGGGGGGGGTGAGGGGTAAGGGGGGAGCAGCGCACAGCGCCCTGCGACTGTCCTCAGCTGCGACCTTTCCTGCGTTCGAGTCGGCGCAAAGCATGGCTGTCCATTACAGATCCACATGTCTACATGAATTCAATTTTCCCGATTTTTTATCGTTTATCGTCTCATTTTCGCCCACCCTACCTACCCTTACCCCTCCCTTCCCCCCGCTCTCTCTCTCTCTCTCTCTCTCTCTCTCTCTCTCTCTCTCTCTCTCTCTCTCTCTCTCTCTCTCTCTCTCTCTCTCTCTCTCTCTCTCTCTCTCTCTCTCTCTCTCACTCTCTCACTCTCTCTCTCTCACTCTCTCTCTCTCTCTCTCTCTCTCTCTCTCTCTCTCTCTCTCTCTCTCTCTCTCTCTCTCTCTCTCTCTCTCTCTCTCTCTCTCTCTCTGCCACTCCCGCCCGTCTTGTTGACTCTTCTGCTCTGGGAATAATAAAGTTTGCTACATAGGAAACTAGTCGAACAACATTTCAGCAACTTAGGTAAGCTGGAGCCGTGTGTGTACTCACCTATTTGTACTCACCTATTTGTGCTTGCGGGGGTTGAACTTTGGTTCTTTGATCCCGCCTCTCAACTGTCAATCACCTGGTGTACAGATTCCTGACCCTATTGGACTCTTGTCATATCTTCATTTGAAACTGTGTAGGAGTTTCCACCACAGGTGGAGGAGCCTCCACCACATCACTGCCTAACGCATTCTATCCGTTAACTACTCTGACACTGAAAAAGTTCTTTCTAACGTCCCTGTGGCTCATCTGGGTACTCTGTTTCCACCTGTGTCTCCTTGTTCGCGTCCCACCAGTGTTGAATAGTTTATCCTTGTCTACCCGGTCGATTCCCCTGAGGATTTTGTAGGTAATGATCATGTCTCCCCTTACTCTTCTGTCTTCCAGTGTCGTAAGGTGCATTTCCCGCAGCCTTTCCTCGTAATTCATGCCTCTTAGTTCTGGGACTAGTCTAGTGGCATACCTTTGAACTTTTTCCAGCTTCGTCTTGTGCTTGACAAGGTACGGGCTCCATGCTGGGGCCGCATACTCCAGGATTGGTCTTACATATGTGGTATACAAGATTCTGAATGATTCCTTACACAGGTTCCTGAAGGCTGTTCTGATGTTAGCCAGCCTCGCATATGCCGCAGACGTTATTCTTTTTATGTGGGCTTCAGGAGACAGGTTTGGTGTGATATCAACTCCTAGATCTTTCTCTCTGTCCGTTTCATTAAGTATTTCATCTCCTATTCTGTGGGAGAATGGGTCGTCTGGGAGCATGGGTCGTCTGGGAGCATGGATCGTCTGGGAGCATGGTTCGTCAGGGAGCATGGGTCGTCAGGGAGCATGGGTCGTCAGGGAGCATGAGTTGTCTGGGAGCATGGGTCGCCTGGGAGCATGGGTCGTCTGGGAGCATGGGTCGACAGTTAGCATGGGTCGTCTGGGAGCATGGGTCGTCTGGGAGCATAAGTCGTCTGGAGAATATTAGCCACTGTGAAGTAGACTGAGAGAGAGAGAGAGAGAGAGAGAGAGAGAGAGAGAGAGAGAGAGAGAGAGAGAGAGAGAGAGAGAGAGAGAGAGAGAGAGAGAGAGAGAGAGACGTAAGAGCAGGGAGAGGAGAAAGATATATGAATGAGAAGGCAAAGTCAAACGAAGAAAAGGCAATTAGAGGGGAACTAAAACCGTTAATTACGAATACGGATAGATAGCGAAGATTCAGGAATGTTTATTAAGAAGGGGAAGGAGAGAGAGAGAGAGAGAGAGAGAGAGAGAGAGAGAGAGAGAGAGAGAGAGAGAGAGAGAGAGAGAGAGAGAGAGAGAGAGAGAGAGAGAGAGAGAGAGAGAGAGAGAGAGAGAGAGAGAGAGAGAGAGAGAGAGAGAGAGAGAGAGAGAGAGAGAGAGATAAAGAGAGACGTAGAAGGCCAAAGGCCAGCACATACAGCCAGAGTAATCACAGTAAACACGTCGAGGACAAGTACTGAACACGTGGGAGCACAAGTACTGAGCACGTAGGGGACAAGTGCTGAACACGTAGGGGACAAGTACTGAACACGTGGGGGGACAAGTACTGAACACGTAGGGGTACAAGTACTGAACACGTAGAGGACAAGTACTGAACACGTGGGGGGACAAGTACAGAACACGTGGGGGACAAGTACTGAACACGTAGGGGACAAGTACTGAACACGTGGGGGGACAAGTACAGAACACGTGGGGGACAAGTACTGAACACGTAGAGGACAAGTACTGAACACGTGGGGGGACAAGTACAGAACACGTGGGGGACAAGTACTGAACACGTAGAGGACAAGTACTGAACACGTGGGGGGACAAGTACAGAACACGTGGGGGACAAGTACTGAACACGTAGGGGACAAGTACTGAACAACGTCGTCACGAAAAGTTTGGAGCAGGAAGGTTGCCAATCCAGGAGAATCGTCGCCCCGGAAGAGTGTGCAGTTTCAGGCTATGGAAAACAAATCCTGAGGGAGGTGGAGCGCTCGGAACACAACGAAGCCAATCTGGGCTCCTCTTGCACGCCGCCTCGGGCTCAAATGTTCCGTTTGTCAGGGCCAGAGGAATATATTTATGTACAGAGCGAAGGAAAATGGCCAGAAGATTGGAGTAAGTGGCGTATAAAACTGCCCTTTCTTCTCTCTTGTCACCTTCTCCAGGAAGACATTTTGAGAGAAATTTAGCTACAATTTGCATATATATATATATATATAGACAAAATACGTTTAAATGATCAATATATAAGAGCCAATAGTGAGATCGTTCCGGTGTACCGAAGATCAACACTGCACGAAAAAAAAAGTTGAAACCCAATGAACGTACAATAGTTCATCACTGATAGGCCTACTGTCAGCGGCAGGAGGAAAGTTTAGAGAAAGAAGTGTAGGCCTATATACAGCCGGATCAATGGAGCGGCCTACCTGCTTCCGGAGTGTCGAAGGTGCGGCTGTTGGACGGGTGGCCCTCAAACGTCTTGAAGAAAGGGACGAGGAAGACGGTGTAGGCTCGGTAGTGGTATAGGCCGTGCAGCACGTAGGAGGAGGCTCCGGGGCCGGCGTTGAGGACTGTCACTACCGTCGCGTTCCCCGTCTCCCCCACCGTCCGCGGGGCGGGTCCTGACCGTACCCGATGGACAGAGGCAGTAGGGGGAAGGGGGAAGAATACCATTGATTAAAAACGCTATTGTGATTATTGTTAAAATTATTCTCATCACTAAAATGCTTTTGTCGAAGTAACAACTTAACCGTTAACACCGCTATTGTCACTATTATCATCATCATCATCATCATCATCATCATCATCATCATCATCATCATCATCATCATCATCATCATCATCATCATCATCATCATCATCATCATCATCACTGTTATCACCATCATTGTGTGGGAAAACGCCACTGTTTTATCACTGATCTTACGCAGCATATAGCGTATAGGAGTCATATAACTGGTAGCCCAGTGAGGGGACGAGGACTCACATGAGTCACGTGTGTGGCTATAGACAGCTCACAACTACGGGGGGATGTCCTTCTTGACAGAGAACCCTGTCAAGTCAGCTATGTGTGACGTCACACAACTGTACTCCTATACATGGAAATAAAGGAAGTTTATCACTCAACTCCACATAAAATCCCTACTAGTGTGCTCCTGTTGACACGTTACACAACATAAATTCAGCAAACTTGAGTCAACAAATCAGTATTTAGATGAGTACTCTATACACACGTGACTTGGCGCCGCCAGGTGTCTACACATGCATAAGGAATACATGTGGTTTACAGTTTGCTTTTCTTAACAGCAGATCCGATGTATATAGATGCAATGGCCTTAGGCCATTTTTGTCCCCGCCCTCCCTAGACACCCTCTATATGGTGGGGCGAACCCCCCCCCCCCTCCCCTTAGTAAGTAAGTAAGTACTTGATATACTGAACACTGAAGTTAATACATTCAGAATCAGAATCTCGCTGATTCTTATATCAAGTCATACCTGTCTTAGGAGAGAGGCTATGTTCTTAAACTCTATTGATTTATAATTAAATTAATATACATTAAAAACGGCATATTTGAGTGTTTTCGATTAGTTGTAGTTGTGTAATATTTTGACAAGGTTACAATAGACTACAAGAAAGTGAAGGGACGACGACGTTTCGGTCCGTCCTGGACAATTCTCAAGTCGATTGTGAGAATGGTCCAGGACGGACCGAAACGTCGTCGTCCCTTCACTTTCTAGTGTGTGTGCTTTGGTCAACATATTTCAGCCACGTTATTGTGACTCTGCATAGATTACAACACAACCCTAAGCCGGTGCCTGTAGCTACACTAAATAGTTATAATACACTAAATAGTTATAATACACTAAATAGTTATAATACACTAAATAGTTATAATACACTAAATAGTTACTGTAATAGTTTTATTATTTATTAATGGGTAACTAGGTGCTCAGGCTAGTGAAGCAGCTTAAACTAGTCACGACTGCACTCCTCTGACCACACACCAAGGCGGCTCAGGCTAGTAAAGTCTCTTCACTAGTGAGGCTTCACTAGTGAAGGAGGTTCTGCTAACAAGCAGCAACTAAGGATCCTCCTAGCAGCTAAGGGTTCGATCCCCTGCAGGGATTTTTGACCTTTTATTATTGTGTGTGTGTGACAATTAATGTTCTTTTTATTCATTATAATCAGTCAGTTGGACAGTGTGTGTTATTTACCAGTCATCATCATTATCATTTATCACCATTACCATCATTATCGATATCATCACTATCACCACCATCACAATTACCACCATCATCACCATCATACCCATCACAATTTCACTCATCATTAGCACTCACCAATTATCATCACCATCAT
>NC_091150.1:36552304-36580617 GCF_040958095.1 Procambarus clarkii | reverse complement strand
CGTAGGTGTTAGCGGCATCCAGGGGCGCCAGCGTGAAGGTGGTGAGGGGCGTGTGGGCGGCAGCGACCTTCCAAGCCGCCCCGGCACTACTGTAGTACTCCAGAGTGTACCCGGTGACGGGGGACGCCCCCTGCCGCTCCGGGGGCGTCCACTCCACCACGGCGGCCGTGCCGTTGTTGGCGCGTACCGTGGGCGTGGCGGGCGGGCGCGGCGCCGTGTCAGGGTCGGGGGCGCGGGAGAACACCACGCCCGGCTGGGCGGGGGAGGCGACGGTGAGGACGGCGCGGGACTCCGTCACGCCCCTGGGCGAGGACGCCACACACGCGTACTGGCCGGCGTCCTCGGCGGCTAGTTCTTAGGGAAGGGAAGCACAGAATCAGGAGAAAGCGCTAAGCTATTATGACTATAAAGCATAATATGGACGTCAGGGGTTAGTGAGGGGCATCCCAGGGACGTCAGGGGTTAGTGAGGGGCATCCCAGGGACGTCAGGGGTTAGTGAGGGGCATCCCAGGGACGTCAGGGGTTAGTGAGGGGCATCCCAGGGACGTCAGGGGTTAGTGAGGGGCATCCCAGGGACGTCAGGGGTTAGTGAGGGGCATCCCAGGGACGTCAGGGGTTAGTGAGGGGCATCCCAGGGACGTCAGGGTCGTCCTGACGTCCATATTATGTCACCCCTAAACGTACTGTGTACGTTTAGGGGTGAACCTGGACGGCATGGGTTCGAATCCTGGCTGGGTTAAAGAGTTCTTAGTGATATATATATATATATATATATATATATATATATATATATATATATGTCGTACCTAGTAGCCAGAACGCACTTCTCAGCCTACTATTCAAGGCCCGATTTGCCTAGTAAGCCAAGTTTTCCTGAATTAATATATTTTCTCAAATTTTTTCCTTATGAAATGATAAAGCTACCCATTTCATTATGTATGAGGTCAATTTTTTTTATTGGAGTTAAAATTAACGTAGATATATGACCGAACCTAACCAACCCTACCTAACCTAACCTAACCTATCTTTATAGGTTAGGTTAGGTTTGGTAGCCGAAAAAGTTAGGTTAGGTTAGGTTAGGTTAGGTAGGTTAGGTAGTCGAAAAAACATTAATTCATGAAAACTTGGCTTATTAGGCAAAGCGGGCCTTGCTTAGTAGGCTCAGAAGTGCGTTCTGGCTACTAGGTACGACATATATATATATATATATATATATATATATATATATATATATATATATATATATATATATGTATATATATATATGTATATATATATATATACATATATATATATATATATACATATATATATATATATATATACATATATATATATATATATATATATATATATATATATATATATATATATATATATTATTCACCTAATAATGATGTTGGAAAATTTATGCATGAATACAGGAAATGAGAAAGTTCTTGGTTACATTTAAATATTTAATTGTTGTTAGCAAGGAGGTGGTGGTTGGGTCTTACTGTCTACGGTGAGGGTCAGACTAGACAGGCGGGGCTAGACTTACCGTCTATAGTGAGGGTGTTGTCGGGGAGAAGCGCCCGTCGCTCCGTGGAGGTGACAAGTCTGCCGTTATGGCGCCAGGTGACAGTGGGGGCCGGCGACCCCCACACGCGGCAGGTCATGGCGGCGTGACCCCTGAGGGGCAGCGTCTGGTTGATGGGCGGCACGGAGATGATGGGCGGGGGCAGGAGGTGGGCGGGGCGGACCCGTACGCCCACGCGAGTCATAACCCCGCCCGCGGTGTTGACGCCGCCGCAGATGTATCGACCTGCGTCATGGTGATTAGCGCGGGAGACGGAGTAGGCCAGTTTGACGCCCTCGAGGCCCTCCTCCTCCTCCTCCCCGCCGCCGCCGCCGCCGCCCACGCCGACCATGGGCGTGTGGGCGGCCGGGAGGATGGTCTGGGAGCCCTCCCGCGTCCAGTAGCCCAGAGGGGCTGGGTAGCCCTGCACGGCGCACACCAGCAGTAGCGGGGCGCCCTCCTCCACTTCGACATCTCCTGGTACCTCCACCACTCGCGGTGATGCTGCAAAATCAACACCAACGTCAACACCTTCGTCAACACCTTCGTCAACACCTTCGTCAACACCCGTCTCCACCGTCAGCACTACTGTCAACACCCCTCACCCCTCCGTCAGTACCTCCGTCAACACCGTCGTTCACACTGACGTCAACATCAACCACGACAAATACACCACCGTGAACACTATCATCAATCAGTATTGTCATTAACAAATGGCCGTTAGAGTTCAACCTCGAGAAAGTGTAGGTTAACAGAGCACCTTGACACCACCATCATGACCTTGAGAGGATAAGCTTCGTAACGCAAGGTCAGCGTGGATTTAGAAAGAGAAAGTCGTGTTTGACAAACTTGATGGAGATCTATCTATGAGAGGTTTCCTAAGACGGGAAGAAGAAGAATGTGAAGATTTAATTTTCCTAGATAGTCTGGCTGGGATAACTGGAAATACTCTGATCTGGGGGTACCTGAAAGACTGATGACACAGTTACAGTCAGAGAGGAATGTAAAAACTGAGGAGTGCTGTAGAAAGTTACTAGAACACCTTTTCAAACCCCAGGAGTGTGTGCAGACGAATGATTGCTAGAAATAAACCCCAATGAGTGTAAGGTAACGCAGCTCGGAGAGAGAGATAGGAGACCAGGAGTTATTTACACCATAAGGACGCAGGCAACTACAGGAATAAGTAAAAGAACAATATCTGAAAGTGGATATAATTTCAACACACACACCGGTATTGGGTAACATCAGCAGCATGTGCGACGCTGACAAATATTAAAACATCGTTTAGAAACCAAAATCAGTGATCTTTCAAAGGCACTCTACTCATCCTTTGTTAGACCAATACTAGAATATGCAACACCAGTCCTTGAATCCCCATCCTTCCTTATGAAGCACGGAAAATAAAATTGAAAGAATACAATTTGTAAAAAGATAGTTTACAGGTACTGAACCTCACCTTCCTTAGAGAAGAAAAAAAAGAGGGGGAATATGACCATAACATGAAAGATACCGAGAGGAATAGACAAGGTGGATAAGAACAGCCTCTTTAAACTGAGAGAAAATAGGACGAGAGGCATAAGCTGAAGCTGGAGTCAAACGAGTCGAAGAAATTGCAAGGAAATGATAGTAACCTGTACGGGTGGTGGTAACATGTGAAAGAAGAAGTTGTGGAAGCCACCTCCATCCCCAACTTTAAGGCCAGATACGTCAAAGAATGTAAACATTAAGATAGTTTAATTTTAACACAACAGGTAAGAGAGGGCGTTAGGCGTTGTGTAGGGACACACGAGCTGAACCTTACTTCTGCATAGTCACTCATACGTAACTACTGATAGGTAAAGACTGTCAACACTCCAGGAATCAACATCACCATCAACATCATCACCAACACTGCACCGTCAACACCAACACTGCACCGTCAACACAACCCTCCCCCTCTCCCTCTACACCTGTCTTCCTGTCTATCATCTGGTGCGACTAAACATTAATTATGTATCATCATGTTATCAACGAGTCTCAAACTATACATATATATATTTGTGTCTTATTTTTATTTATATCTACTCTCTCTCTCTCTCTCTCTCTCTCTCTCTCTCTCTCTCTCTCTCTCTCTCTCTCTCTCTCTCTCTCTCTCTCTCTCTCTCTCTCTCTCTCTCTCTCTCTCTCTCTCTCTCTCTCTCTCTCTCTATGTCTTAGCAACAGTCTTCCCAGTTTCAGATTCTTTATCTAATGGGGTAATAATGCTGTAAAAGACCGAACAATGCAGAAAACTGAACACTGTAAGAGACCGAACTTTTGCAGGAGACCGAACACTGCAGAAGACCGAACACTGCAGGAGACCGAACTTTTGCAGGAGACCGAACACTGCAGGAGACCGAACACTGCAGGAGACCGAACTTTTGCAGGAGACCGAACACTGCAGAAGACCGAACACTGCAGGAGACCGAACTTTTGCAGGAGACCGAACACTGCAGGAGACCGAACACTGGAGAAACCTTGCTCAAGGCACGCAAGGTTAACTGCTTAAAGAGATCTTGAAGATAATCTCTGAGATGTATAGCTTTCTAAGCTAAAGTTAAAAAGTAATTTGTATATTTTCAACGATAAATTTTTGAATATTCGCGAAAGTCAATGTTAAATTTTCGCGAAAGTTAATTTTGACTTATAGCAATAATTAATGCTGAATTATCTATTAAGTTGATATTGAATAATCGTTAATTAATATTGAATAATTGTTAATTAATGTTGAATAATCGTTAATTAATGTTGATTAATCGTTAATTAATGTTGAATAATCGTGAATTAATGTTGAATAATCGTTAATTAATATTGAATAATTGTTAATTAATATTGAATGATCGTTAATTAATGTTATATGATTGTTAATTAATGTTGAATAATCGTGAATTAATGTTGAATAATCGTTAATTAATGTTGATTAATCGTTAATTAATGTTGAATAATCGTTAATTAATGTTGATTAATCGTTAATTAATGTTGAATAATCGTTAATTAATGTTGATTAATCGTTAATTAATATTGAATGATCTGGAATTAATGTTGAATAATCGTGAATTAATGTTGATTAATCGTTAATTAATGTTGAATAATCGTTAATTAATGTTGATTAATCGTTAATTAATGTTGAATGATCTGGAATTAATGTTGAATAATCGTGAATTAATGTTACATTATCGCGAAAGTTAATGCACAATAGTTGCGTATGATTATTTTCCAAGAAAATCTATAATAATTGTACAAAACACCTAGTAACAATTTTAGAGTAATCATTTACAATTATATTGGGTATAACCACGTTGTATAATTTACAACAATCATGAATGGGAATGTTGTTTTTTTCTGCAAAATGACGTACAATTAACTCAGCAATTCTGCACAACAGAGTTTTGTATAATATAATTCTAATAATTTAGCATAATCACGTAAATTATTTTTTTTTACCAACCAGATTGCAATATTATAATTTTCAGATATTTTACTTTGCTATAATCTGATCAGAGAATAATTATTGTTGTCATAATTGTCGTCATATTTTTACTGTATTAAAGTAATTGAAAAAAATAATCATGTATCGTATCGACTTCGACAAAAAAAATCCTATCAAACAATTGAGGTAAACCTGAGAAGCCTATTTTGGTCAAAAAAAAAAAAATAAAATAAAAATTGGCAACAATAATTCTGGAACGATAATTTTGCTCATCTTTCGACGGTAATTTTCGCCTAACCTCGGACGCTAATTCCGCTCAAAGTCTAACTGATGCCACGCGAATTTCACGTCTTAAGTCTAATTGAAGACATCGTTAGCCTGGTGGAAAAAAAAAATAACTAGGCAAAAGGCAACAGAAAAATACTAAAAAAAAAAAAAATAAAAAAAATAATGGTTTAGCAAAACAACGTCTTTGGTAAGGGCGGCGGCTGCATAACTGTGTTCTATCTTCGTTCGTGTGTTCTATTCTTATTCGTGTGTTCTATCCTCTTTCGTGTGTTCTATCATTATTTGTGTGTTCTATCATCTTTCGTGTGTTCTATCCTCATTCGTGTGTTCTATCCTCGTTCGTGTGTTCTATCCTCATTCGTGTGTTCTATCCTCGTTCGTGTGTTCTATCTTCGTTCGTGTGTTCTATCCTCGTGTGTTCTATCCTTATTCGTGTGTTCTATCCATATTCGTGTGTTCTATCCTCATTCGTGTGTTCTATCCTCGTTCGTGTGTTCTATCCTCATTCGTGTGTTCTATCTTTATTCATGTGTTCTATCCTTATTCGTGTATTCTATCTTCATTCGTATGTTCTATTCATATTCGTGTGTTCTCTTATTCATGTGTTCTCTCACTCTTGTGTTCTATCCTCGTTCGTGTGTTGTATTAGGGGTCCGTTCTTTACGTTTTTGTTCATATTTAACGTTCAGGTCCGTACACAACGTTCAGGTCCGTACACAACGTTCAGGTCCGTACACAACGTTCAGGTCCGTACACAACGTTCAGGTCCGTACACAACGTTCAGGTCCGTACACAACGTTCAGGTCCGTACACAACGTTCTAGTCAGTAAATACGTTCCTTGAAGGTTGAAAATCGTTGAAAATTTCGTGTATAGTATCATTTAAAACTAAATTAGAATTTAAATAAATTAATAAAATAGCTATTTAATTTTATTTTTTTTTTACCTCCAGAACATCTTTTCACTTTAAGTGTACACAAAGTCTTTTATACTGAAAACAAAGGAAATTATATATCTAAAGAGCATAACATATCCTTAAAAGGTAAGCTGAGTGAAACACTTTTAAATCAGTGATGTGTTAGCAGGTGTTGGATTAAACACCTTTGTAAAGCTTAAGCGGCATTAAAACACCCGTAAGATAAAGTTTAGTCTATGATTTAACACTTTTCAAGCTGAAAGCTGTACAAAATATGTTAAAAGCTAAAGCTGCATTTTCACTTTTAAGAAGAGTTACAAAAGCTAATATAGCCACTCCAAACTTACCTTACACCTTATACATAATAAATCACCCTTATTATATAAATAAATACCAGCACATTATATGAAAAAATAATTTAAAAATCCCTTCCCACCTCCCCTCAAGAAAACCTTTAAAATAACAAATTGAAAATATACCCATTTATATATATATATATATATATATATATATATATATATATATATATATATATATATATATATATATATATATATATACATATATATATATATATATATATATATATATATATATATATATATATATATTACATAGAGCACCAACCACCACTTGGACGGCAGAGCGACGGTCTCGCTTCATGCAAGTCAGCGTTCAATCCTCCCGAGCGTCCAAGTGATAGGGCACATTCCTTTCCCCCCGTCCATACCTTCTACCTTACCTCTACAAAGAGTGTTACAAACAGGAGACATCGAACTCGCTAAGAACGGGACATCGAACTCACTAAGAACGGTGAGGGAGGCGTTGGCGGTGATCTCGGCGGCTCTGTTGGTGGCCTTACACAGGTATACCCCGGCGTCCTCTGGCCGCAGGGGCGAGACCCGCAGCCCGCGGTCGCGCAGTACCCGCACGCGGCCGACGGGTATCTTGCCGCCCACCCGCCGCCAAGTCACGTGGGGAGTCGGGTCGCCGCCAACCCGACAGCTGAGTTCGGCCTTGCCGCCGGCCACGCCCACCACGTCCCGCGGGGACTTGACCCAGAATGGCGCCACTGTTTGACGGAGGGTTGAGTTGTGGTGGTGGTGGTATAGTGGTGATGGTGGTGGTATAGTGGTGATGGTGGTGGTATAGTGGTGGTTGTGGTGGTATAGTGATGATGGTGATGGTATAGTGGTGGTATAGTGAGCGTGGTGGTAGTAATAGTGATGGTGGTATAGTGATGGTGGTGATAGTATAGTGATGGTGGTGATGGTATAGTAATGGTGGTGATGGTATAGTAATGGTGGTGATGGTATAGTGTTCGTGGTGATGGTATAGTGGTGATGATGATGGTATAGTGATGATGGTGATGGTATAGTGATGATGGTGATGATGCTACAGTGATTAAATAAAAACTTAGAAGAAACTCTCTTTTTTTGTACTTTTTGGTCCAGCAAAACCAAGAATAAAGTACACAGTATAAGCTACACACTGACCGTTCACACACACGCTAAGTGTAACAGTACTGAGCAACTCTCGCCCACACACACTAAACGCACACTTCCCTACACAAGTGCCACGCACTCAATGTTAACTCTGCGCCGTTAACTGCCATTGTAACTAGGGAAAAGGTTGTTAACTCGATCATCCAATTTTAATATAATCACATAAGTAAAGTTGAGAGGGGGGGGGGGATTGTAAGTTACTTGTAAAGGGGGGGAAGAGGGGGGGGGGGGGTTCAACCACTTAGCTCCCTCTTCCCCTCCTCCCACCCACACACTTGTAATTCAAATCCTGGGTAATAAACTGTAATTGCAATAGTTGCGTCGTTACTACCAATGGTAGTTGGGTTGTAATAGGAGTAATTTGTAGGCTAGCAGTGAGTGAGCAGTATGAGGCTTCACTGTGAGTCGTCACTGTAGCGGCAAGTGTTCATAATGTGCACCTTACACACACACACTCATTATATAAGGCTATTTGTCTACATTTACCAACAAGAGGATTGGATCGCTTAGAAACTCCCCTTATTCCCTTCCAATCCTAAAGTCTTCAGTAAAGTTGGATTTTGTTACAAAAATAAAGTCTTTTTTATGCAGCTTGATAGCATAGGGTTGAATTGTTTAATAAATTTGATTGAAACAAAGGACGTATTTGAGGTAGCAGGGATAACTTTAGAAGGGCAACTAATAACTACAAACTCAAGTTACCAGATAACTTAATTTAATCTCAGCAGTTCCGGTTGTTGTGCTACCGGCCAAGTTGTGGCCAAGTTGTGTCAAGTTATCAACAACCAGTTTCATTAATTAGAGCCACTACAGTAAGCAAAAATAATAAGGACTTTTGTTGTTTTTTTATATTAAAAGTGTTATAATTAAATGTAACTTTTTGTATATTCCTGTAATTATTGTATAATCCTCTCTCTCTCTCTCTCTCTCTCTCTCTCTCTCTCTCTCTCTCTCTCTCTCTCTCTCTCTCTCTCTCTCTCTCTCTCTCTCTCTCTCTCTCTCTCTCTCTCTCTCTCTCTCTCTCTCTCTCTCTCTCTCTCTCTCTCTCTCTCTCTCACTTCAGCCCGACTCTCTCTATAAGGTTTTCTCTCTCCCTCACCTGCTCTAAATTTTCTCTCTCATTCCCCCCTCTCGTTCCCTCACTCCTGTTACACTCTCTCACTCCTATCACGCTGCTTCACTCTCCCTCACACTCCTTCAGACTCCCTCACTCACACTCTTCCTCACACTCCTTCAGACTCCCTCACTCTCACTCTTCCTCACCACCTTCATACTCCCTTTACACACACTTTCCCTCACTTCCTAACTTCCCCCACACACTCTCCCTCCCTAACTCTCCCTCACACACCCCCACACTCTCCCCCTCTCACCTATGACGTCGAGGATGGCCGGGGGAGAACTCCTCTTCCCGGCGGGGTTGGTAGCGTGGCAGACATACTCTCCCTCGTCCGTCTGTAGCACCTCCAGGATCACCAGCGTCCCATCCTCTCGCAGCTGTACTCTGGGGGCACAGGGGGGGAGGTTAGTGCCTGGCTGGGGAGGGGGGGAGAGGTTAGTGCCTGGCTGGGGAAGAGAATAGAGAGAGACAGAGAGGGGACTAGAGTTTGACTGGGGGGGGGATGGGGTCGTGAAGGAAGTGTGGGAGGGGGTGATGGGGGAGTGGGAAGGGGGGAGGGGGCAGGGGGAAAGGGAAGGGAAAGGAAGGGAGGTAAACTTTCTGGGAAGAGTAAGAAAAGGTGTGAAAGGGAGATTGAAGAGGACAAACAAGATGTAGGAGGAGATGATTGGGGGGGGGGGATTGGTTTAAGTATACACTAAGATCATTGTTTACACATCGGAAGATAATGTGCTGGCTTTATGTATAAAACATATTTATACATGCAGTTGCTTACCAACATGTATACAATTCAGTTATCAAACCCAACAGCACAACTAAATGCATATTTAAGAAATAAAAATATGTATCCTTTAATTTATTACCAAATCAAAACAACATTTAAATGTAATATATATATATATATATATATATATATATATATATATATATATATATATATATATATATATATATATATATATATATATATATATATATATATATATATATATATATATATATATATATATTATTTATATTCTGCCTTACATATAGGAGAGATATTAACTGTATCCAAATTACGACATTTGATCAAGGAAGTTGTTCCTATAAAGGGAATCAACCAAGTGGACGTCTTTTCCCTTTGTGAGGTTGTGATCTTGGGCCGAGGGGGGTGGGGGGCGCCCCCCACCCCCCTCGGGACGGAAGGCAGTCAGGCACTCATAAATTATACATGAGTCTTGGAAAATTCCTCCTCCCCTCAGTCCAAGGATTTTGGGTTGTGTTCCGCTGATTCCCCTCCAACCCCCCCCCAACCCCCCTTTTTGAGCTGGAGAGGGGAGTAGATGTCTATAGTGTATGCTTGTTTGTTTTTTTGTCGGTTATATGTAATGGGTGGTGTTAGCAGAGTGGTCTGCGTCCTCGGTTTAATAGCGGCACCAGGGGTTGATAGTCATTCTCCCCCAGTTCAGGACTGAAAGAGTTGGGGTTCGTTTCTATGGATCTGATACTTCTATTCACCTGGCAGTAAACGAGGTTCCCTGGGAGTGAGGTACCTGTTGTGGGGGTTGCATCCTGGGGAAAATTGCTTGGGGTTTGGGGGGGGGGACCCTAAGATAATCCAAAGTACAGGTTTTCTTTCCTAACAACGGGAATTATCGGTTCAGTTTACCCTTCACTCTGGTAAGATGCGATCTCGTTTTCCGTTACGTGTAAGAATCCTGTCTTCTGTCTCAATTAATTGAATTATTAATGTTTCAAGCTTTCAAACTGCCTTTGCGAGTCTATAAAACCATTTACCTGGTTATTTGCTCACATATTGCAATTTCCGACTCGATGAGTTTCCCCGGGCAGCGTTCTGGAAGATGGGGACCAACCGCTGGAAAATACGCCATGGCTCACTCCCACTTCAATTTTTTCGCAAAAAAATAAAAATAAAAAATAAAAAAAAGAAGGAAGAAAATTCACAGTCATTCTAAACGTACATAATTTTATTTTCTCAACGTATCTACGCGAGTATCACACAACAAATTAGAATTACATAATTTTCCGTGACCATTGCAGTGATCGAAACGAGACTCATTAGTGTTAGGATTTAGCGAATTACACAGGTTAATTAGGTTTTTTTTTTTCAAGAGGCAAAAAAGGTGAACATTGGCGTCGACATCTGGGAGACCATGATGCGGACCTAAAAAATATTTATATATAAAAACTTTTAGTTTGTATTTTGTTTGAGATGATAATGTGATTAGGGTCTAGGAGAAAACTTTTTGATTTAATGATAATTAAAAGTTGTATACATTATCTGTTTGTTGTGACTTTGATGCTGATAGTGACTCTTGCCTATTGGGCACTATGTTTGGAGATTGACTGGGCTCTCTCTCTCTCTCTCTCTCTCTCTCTCTCTCTCTCTCTCTCTCTCTCTCTCTCTCTCTCTCTCTCTCTCTCTCTCTCTCTCTCTCTCTCTCTCTCTCTCTCTCTCTCTGTTCTCTCTCCTCTTCTTATCTGTCTCTACACTGTCTCTTTTCGGGAGATCACTCATTATTATCTCCTATACGCATATCCTGTTAACCAATTTAAAACATACACAAACTCACACACACAGTTAAGAGACGGGACCAATGAGCCAGAGCTCAACCCCTGCAAGCACAACTAGGTGAGTACACACACACACACACACACACACATACACACACACACACACACACACACACACACACACACACACACACACACACACACACACACACACACACACACACACACACTACACAAACACACACACACATACACACACAAAAAGGGGAGAACAAATACACAGAGAATGACAAGGTGTGTGAAGAACTCAACAAGAGATTTCAGGAGGTCTTCACAGAAAAAAACAAGAAGACGTCCCTGCCCTAAATGAGGAGGAGGAGGCAAACCAAGCAACCTTAGATAAATTTGAACTCACCAGTGATGAGGTCAAAAGGAATCTGTTGGAGCTGAATGTGACAAAGGCTCTTAGGCCTGACACAATCTCCCCATGGATACTAAAGAAAGGTGCAGAAGCACTAAGTGTGCCACTCTCTATGGTGTATAACAGGTCACTGGAAACAGGAGACCTACCGGAAAGTTGGAAGATAGCTAGCGTAGTCCCAATATACAAAAAGGGTGACAGGCAAGAGACACTGAACTACAGGCCAGTTTCCCTAACTTGTATACCATGCAAGGTGATGGAGAAGATCGTGAGGAAAAGGCTCGTAGAGCATCTGGAGGGAAATAACTTTGTAACACACCACCAACATGGGCTCAGAGATGGTAAATCGTGCCTCACAGGTTTAATAGAATTCTATGACCAAGCAACAAAAATTAGGCATGAGAGAGAGAGAAGGGAGGGTAGACTGTATTTTCTTGGATTGTCAGAAAGCCTTTGACACAGTACCCCATAAAAGGCTGTTACAAAAGTTGGAGCAACAGGCATAAGTAAAAGGAAAGGGGCTTCAGTGGATAAGGGAGTATCTAAGCAACAGGAAACAGCGAGTAACGGTGAGGGGGGGGAGACATCAGAGTGGCGAGATGTCACCAGCGGAGTCCCACAGGGCTCTGTACTTGGACTCATCCTGTTTCTGATATTTGTAAACGATCTTCCAGACGATATAGGCTCATTCTTCTCAATGTTTGCTGATGATGCAAAAATTATGAGAAGGATCAAGACAGATGAAGATAGACAGAGACTACAGGATGACCTGGACAAACTGCAGGAATGGTCTAGAAACTGGCTACTAAAGTTGAACTCAGGAAAGTGTAAAGTAATGAAATTAGGCGAAGGGAGCAGAAGGCTGAACACAAGGTACCATCTGGGAGGTGATATCCTGCAAGAGTCAAATAGAGAAATATCTGGGGGTTGATATCACACCGAACCTGTCCCAAGAAGCCCACATCAAAAGGATATCATCCGCGGCATATGCTAGATTGGCCAACATAAGAACTGCCTTCAGAAACTTGTGAAAGGAATCGTTCAGGACCCTGTATACCACTTATGTCAGACCAATCCTGGAGTATGCAGCTCCAGCCAGGAGTCCGTATCTAGTTAAACACAAGACAAAGTTAGAGAAGATTCAGCGGTATGCCACCAGACTGGTCCCGGAACTGAGAGTACACAGACAACAAACACACCCCTACCTCTCCCCCCTCCCCCCCTCTCTTTCACTCCCCTACACACACAATCGTAATTGTAATTGGATTGCTGCACTACTGATCAACCAATGGGAGAGCCGTGACCCAAGGTTAACCTCCCCCTCCCCCACAATTCCACATAAAAAACACTGTCCATTGGTTAGAATCTCCCCCCCCCTCTATCCCTTCCCCCCCACTCCCTACCCTCATCCTCCGCCCCCCTCTTCACTAACCAACCATCCGGTATCAAAATCATATCATTAACATCCTCAACGTCACTCTCTTTATAACTAAATGATAATTTTCTATGCAACGCTACTTTTTTTTTTTTGCATTTAAACGAGAAATGCAAAATGAATTTAGACTTTACAATTACGCAGACATCGTGAAATCTGTCAAAGAGACGGGAGCCTAACAGCGGTCAATGTAATTTCGACATCAACTATTTCTACCCGGATCAAACGACTGTGGAGACATGGTGAGGGGAGGGGGAGCGAAGGGTAGGGGTGAGGGGGGAGGAGGGGTGAGAGTTGAGGGGGGGAGGGGTGATGGAGGGAAGAGGAGGGAGGGAAGAGTGAAAGGGGAAGGTCAAAGGGAGAGTGGAGAGAGAGAGAGAGAGAGAGAGAGAGAGAGAGAGAGAGAGAGAGAGAGAGAGAGAGAGAGAGAGAGAGAGAGAGAGAGAGAGAGAGAGAGAGAGAGAGAGAGAGAGAGAGAGAGAGAGAGGAGAGAGAGAGAGAGAGAGAGAGAGAGAGAGAGAGAGAGAGAGAGAGAGAGAGAGAGAGAGAGAGAGAGAGAGAGAGAGAGAGAGAGAGAGAGAGAGAGAGAGAGAGAGAGAGAGAGAGAGAGAGAGAGAGAGAGAGAGAGAGAGAGAGAGAGAGAGAGAAAGAGAGAGAGAGAGAGAGAGAGAGAGAGAGAGAGAGAGAGAAAGAGAGAGAGAGAGAGAGAGAGAGAGAGAGAGAGAGAGAGAGAGAGAGAGAGAGAGAGAGAGAGAGAGAGAGAGAGAGAGAGAGAGAGAGAGAGAGAGAGAGAGAGAGAGGAAAATAATTCATCCTTTAAACCATCAACCATTAATCCTCACATTCTCATTTACATTATCTCTTTCCTCTCGTCACTAAGGGGGCGGGGTACGGGGGGGAAGTGGGATCGCCGGCAACGATTAAGGGGGGAGGAAAAATTCCCTTTAGAACTGAAGAATTCCCTTTGAGAGACTAATTCCGTGTGAGCTAATTCCCTATTCTCAGTGTTGCTCCTGCCAAGACGGTATTTTAATTGTGTGAGATGTGAAGGAATGTAAATTTCTTTCTTTCTGTGTGTGCCCAGCTCGTCCCGTCTGTCTGTCTGTCTGTCTGTCTGTCTGTCTGTCTGTCTGTCTGTCTGTCTGTCTGTCTGTCTGTCTGTCTGTCTGTCTGTCTGTCTGTCTGTCTCTCCCTCTCTCTCTCTCTCTCTCTCTCTCTCTCTCTCTCTCTCTCTCTCTCTCTCTCTCTCTCTCTCTCTCTCTCTCTCTCTCTCTCTCTCTCTCTCTCTTTCCTTTCCTTTCCTTTCAACGGTCTCCCTCTCTTCAAATATCTGGAGGCTATGGGAGTTGATCCCACTGTGGTCAAAGTAGGGAGAGGAAGGTGGGAGGGGAAGGTGGGAGAGGAGGGTGGGAGAGGAGGGTGGGAGAGGAAGGTGGGAGAGGAAAGTGGGTGGAAGCAGACAGGAATTATTTTCTACCACAGACGTGGCCACACATTTACAATACTAACCAACATAAATACACTTTTTGTTCTGTCCTCAATGGATAGGGTGAGAGATGTGTTAAACATATAGTTCAGGGATTTATTGAACAATCAACCACAGAAGGTGATTCGGTACTTTTAAAATGCTAAGCTAACCTACATACGTAAATACATAGATACACAGATTTACGTATGCCCTACATAAAGTGTTCGAAATGTCATTAATGTGCATTTACAAAGGTGAAATGCAATTCTGATCAGCTTCCATATGTACTTTATACACATACATATACATACACACACATATATACGTACATATACATATATACATGCATATATATACACACACATGCATTCACATACATTTGTCTCTTTTACTCTGACAGGGTGAGATAGCTGACAGAGAAACTAGTGTGCAATTAAGCACTTAATCACTGAAGGTGATTAAGGTGCTTGTACAAGCTCAGGTTATATAGTTACGTCACATACATATATTGTATAAATGATACATTACATGGTCAATCTTGGATAAAAGTTCAATATATCATCAAGTGTTCCAGTACTCATATAGTAATTACACAGTTCAGCATACCTCAGCCCAGGAGGGCGAAAGTCAGACAATAGGGGACATTCTACAATATAATGTTCAAGAGAGTGCATGTTTTCTCTTTCACAAAGTTGACACATTGTGTACTCGACATTTGGGTTTTGAGAAAGCTGCCAGATACGTCTATATCCCAGGCGAATTCTGGCCACTATAACATCACATTGCCGGGTTCTTGTTCTAATATCATAATATTTAATGCTACAACTTTCAGGTCTTTGTGAATTTGTTAGGTCGGCGAGATCTTCATTAGATATTTGTTTAAATATTCTCTTTGTCACTGCTAATGAAATACCCATATCAATTTCTACCACTGGTTTTCTACAGGCTGTCTTTGCAAGCATATCAACAGTGTCATGCCTTGAGATGCCAACATGTGATGGTATGCATAGGAATTTAATTTCAAATCTGTTTTCTTTGGCAGCTAAAACATTCATTCGAATATCACTGACTATTTTATGGGTGTCACTACTATGTGCGTTCAATGCCAGGAGTGCACTCTGCGAGTTACAGTATATAAGTCCACTGCCTTTGTCTAGGAGCACAGGGTGGCAAGGAATAGACGAATGAAGAGGGGAAACAAGTAAGAGGGGACTATGTCCTAACCTCTGACCTTCTGAAGTGTAGAGGGAGAGAGAGAGAGAGAGAGAGAGAGAGAGAGAGAGAGAGAGAGAGGGAGAGAGAGAGAGAGAGAGAGAGAGAGAGAGAGAGAGAGAGAGAGAGAGAGAGAGAGAGAGAGAGAGAGAGAGAGAGAGAGGGAGAGAGAGAGAGAGAGAGAGAGAGAGAGAGAGAGAGAGAGAGAGAGAGAGGGAAGGGTATTATGAGTGTCACAATACCATGGGGAAGACAAACAAACAACAACAAACACCCCGAAGTGTTTTATCAAAAACATGATAAAGACTTTTTTTCAAAAAATGATCAAGAGCCTTAAAACCGACATAACATTGCTTTAACTCTCCCCTTAAATATCCCCCTTAACCCTTAAAAACTTACCCTTACCCAGCCGTTTGCTGCAACCCTGAATAAGGTAATCTCTGCTGGGTAACTGGAGGAGTCAGCCAACCCCTGCTCAACCATTAATTAAATCCGGATTGCATAAGACCATTTAATGTTAATATTGCAAACGGTCAATGATTTTAGGGGTCACAGTGGCCTCAGAACTGGTGTTGACCCCGGCGAGGGCAGGGGTCAAGAGGTTATACTGACCTGTGGTGTGATCTAGCGTGTTGAGACCCGACCCTTGACCTCAGTTAAGGCAGCGTCATGATTTCGTGTGAGCGGTTTTAACATGACCTGGCATGACTGGTCATTACTCTGACCCCCCACCACACATTACTGGGTCAGTTCCGGTGCACCGTGACCTCAAATTACCAATTACTGCTTCATTTATATGTCATATATATATCCTTCTTCCTCTATTATGTTTAGTAACTTTCACCTCACCTCTCTCTCTCTCTCTCTCTCTCTCTCTCTCTCTCTCTCTCTCTCTCTCTCTCTCTCTCTCTCTCTCTCTCTCTCTCTCTCTCTCTCCCTCTCTCTCTCTTTCTCTCTCTCTCTACCCTTTCTACCTCTATTCCCTTCTCAGCTAATACCCTCACTCCCTATCTGTATCCCTTTTTCCATCCCCCCCTTCTTTACCTTTTCCATTCTCTTACTTCCTCATCGCACTCTCCCCCCCCCCTCGTCCCCACCCAATAATTCATCAACCCCCCCCCCATTCTCCCTCTCCCCAACTCACCTCTCACCCTCCTCCTTCAAGTCAATGGGATGTCCGTTGCGGGTCCAGGAGAGGTCAGGCGGTGGATGACCTCTAGGAGGGATGCACTGGACCTCCGCCCTGTCCCCAGAGGCCACGGCGACGTCTTGGGGCAGCGTCTTGAACTCCTCCCGCAGCACTGAGAGGGAGAGAACACACCAGTGGTTAGTATCTCCTGCCAAGATATCAAGGCATTCACTATCGACTTGAGAATGGTCCAGGACGGACCGAAACGTCGTCGTCCCTTCACCTTCTAGTGTGTGGTCTGGTCAACATGGTATTCGTTAACGTCGGGGGTGAAATGACTCATTATTATTTTTGTAAATTAATTGTTTGGATAAGTTTTTTAAGAGAGTGTTTTAGAAGCGCAGTTTAGGATTAAACTTGATTAAGTGAAGGAGAGAAAGAAGGGTTCTTCGTGGTGTTTGAGGAAAGGAACTGTTGGTTTATATTGGCTGAAGCAGCATTGAGCAACCCGTCCCCGACTCAAGTCCATTCCATCCAGCGGTCGACCCCACAGACGCATTCATAATTTTTTACATGCTGTTCATTCAAAACACGATTTTTTTCAAATATAAATTAATATTATGATATCATATTGTGCATATATAGGCATAGGTTAGGTTAGGTGTTTAGGTTCTGTTGGTGATTATTTGTATTTGTAGTACGTGGGTGAAGCATTTATAGCGTTGTGATTCGAACAAAATTCGTCAGTGAAGCACTTGTTCCGGATATGTTCGAACGTCAGCAGTTGTGAGTCGTGTGTAAACCGCTTTTCATTCATAAACAGGGGGTTTGGCGGGTGCATGGAATCACTTTTGGATCTTTGTTTGGAGGACGGGCTAAGTACCATGAAGCATGAGGCTTCAACACTCAGAGATACACTACCATGAAGCATTAGGCTTCAACACCCAGAGATATACTACCATGAAACATTAGGCTTCAACACCCAGAGATACACTACCATGAAGCATGAGGCTTCAACACCCTGAGATACACTACCATGAAGGATGAGGCTTCAACACCCAGAGATACACTACCATGAAGCATGAGGCTTCAACACCCAGAGATACACTACCATGAAGTATGAGGCTTCAACACCCAGAGATACACTACCATGAAGCATTAGGCTTCAACACCCAGAGATACACTACCATGAAGTATGAGGCTTCAACACCCAGAGATACACTACCATGAAGTATGAGGCTTCAACACCCAGAGATACACTACCATGAAGCATGAGACTTCAACACCCAGAGATACACTACCATGAAGTATGAGGCTTCAACACCCAGAGATACACTACCATGAAGCATGAGACTTCAACACCCAGAGATACACTACCATGAAGTATGAGGCTTCAACACCCAGAGATACACTACCATGAAGTATGAGGCTTCAACACCCAGAGATACACTACCATGAAGTATGAGGCTTCAACACCCAGAGATACACTACCATGAAGCATGAGGCTTCAACACCCAGAGATACACTACCATGAAGCATGAGGCTTCAACACTGTTTTCCTAATGAGAAGATAAACCATTGTGGTCTTATAAACAACGAATAACTTATATTAAAAAAATATAACATTAAATAATCAAATTGATTACCTGAGAATTGATTACTCAATTCCTGCATATTCCCTCATCTACCTGTCTCACGTAGTTGAAATTCTATTATCCAAAAGTGTCCTTCTTTACCCATCAATTACCCGGAGGATAACACAAAAATGTACACATATCATACACATTTTTTTTTCAATTACGTGCATGTGTGCGCCTGTGGCCCGTGTGTACACAGAGGATTAGACTGTATACACAAGACAGTCTGTGTACACATAGAGAGTTGCCAATTAGCCGGTAATTGGAGGGAGATTTTTGGCCGGCGATGCAGGGAGGTTTTCAGGAGGAGGCGCCTCGGGCAGGGGAGAAAACGTGAAGGATTTCCCCGGAAAAAGATGGCTTTCTCGGGTCCAATTCCTCGGGTCGCGAGTGGAACATGAATCTGATTTCGAGTAGAATGGTTTTAATGGAGGGACAGAGAGAAGGGATTGCTTGTTGAGTGGGATGGGAGGAAGGGAAAGGGAAAAATAAAAGATTGAAAGGTTGGAAGACAAGAGAGAAAGAGGGAAGAGGGAAGAGAGAGATAGAGAGAGCGCGCGGGGAGGGAAAAAATGTAGGAATCAACAGAGTCGCTGGCCTCCGGCAAGCGAGACTTGCACAGGTTGAGCGCTTGGTGGAAAACCTGGTGGGGGTGGGGGTTCGAATCCCATAGTCCCTGAAGGATGTTGGAGGGTGGAGCTGATACCTTGGGTTTTATCTTGATGTTGTGTGGGTCTGCTCGCCGGGCGCTGCTGTGCCTGGCGAACCCTTCGCTGGTGTTTCTTTGTATGGCTATTGATCAGCGCGTGTGTGTGTGTGTGTGTGTTGGTTATTGTGACGTCTGTCTGTCTGTCTGTCTGTCTCTCCGTCTGTATCTCTCTCTATGTATATGTGTGTGTGTGTCCGTGTATGTGTCTGTCTGTCCGTGTGTGTGTGTGTGTGTCCGTGTGTGTGTGTGTGTGTGTGTGTGTATTTACTATTTGAATATACTATTTGTGCCTGCAGAATCGAGCTATTAGCTCTTGGACCCCGTCTTTTTATTCAATCAAATTTTCCTCTGTCTACTACATATATTTCTGTCTAACACACACACACACACACACACACACACACACACACACACACACACACACACACACACACACACACACACACACACACACATTCAGAAGATTCACATACACATCATACATTCACATTCAGATGATTCAGCGGTATGCCACCAGACTAATCCCGGGAATGAGAGGTATGAGCTACGAGGAAAGGCTAATGGAGCTGAACCTCACGTCCCTGGAAAACAGAAGGGTAAGGGGAGACATGATAACCACCTACAAAATTTTCAGGGGAATTGACAGGGTGGACAAAGACAAACTCTTCAGTACGGGTGGAATACGTGTGGGGTCTCTCTCTCTCTCTCTCTCTCTCTCTCTCTCTCTCTCTCTCTCTCTCTCTCTCTCTCTCTCTCTCTCTCTCTCTCTCTCTCTCTCTCTCTCTCTCTCCCCTTTTTTCCTTCCTTTCTTGCTCTCTTCCCTCCCTTTATTTCCTTTCTGTTTTCCCCTCAACTCTCTCTCTCTCTCTATCTCCTCTCCTTGCTTCTTTCTCTCTCTCCTCATCCCTTTCTCCCTCCTCTCTCTCTCATCACTCCTCACGGACGGCTCATGTAATATAAGATTTCATCTTCAACCTGACATAAAAAAAAATCCTCGAAAATCCAGTTATAACCTGGATTTTCAGGCGGATTTTTTTTCGAACCTCTCGTTAATTAATCCTGAAGTGCCGAAGGGGCGCATGGTTCAGTGAGTGTGTTTATGTGAAAACTAACATTGTTACTGTTTTGTTGTCAAAATGACTGTTTATTACTGTTTTAATACGCTATATTTAGGTCGGTTTGTCGTGTAGGGGCATCGGTGAGTCTGGGTTTACGGTGAGTCTAGGTTTATCGTGAGTCTGGGTTTACGGTGAGTCTAGGTTTATCGTGAGTCTGGGTTTACGGTGAGTCTAGGTTTATCGTGAGTCTGGGTTTACATAACAGGACGCTGTCAAACGAAGCTATTTCCGCCAAACACACACCGAAACTACGACGTTGGTACAACGTTCGAACAAGTTTTAACACCTCCTAACCAGTTATAACAACCAATATAGCAAGTTGTAACAACGTTCTAATACGTCATAAACACGTTAAGCCAAGATGTAACAACTTTATTACAAGTTGTAACAAGCGGAAAATAGAGACAGTTTCGGTTTGTGTTTCCAGGGAATGAAGAGAGAGAATAGAACTAGGAAAGGAAAAACAAAAAGAAAATGGCAATTCGGACGGTACTTTCTATAGGATTGGAGTCTACAGGTTGTTTGAAGGGCTGGAGTCTACACGGACGGTGCTTTTGAGTGATTGGAGAGGAGAAGGATGTTAGAAAAATGGTAAGATTTTGGAAAACTTAGGAGAAGGAAAATGGTAAGGAGGTTTGTTCGAAAAAGATCGCTGTTGAATGGAAAATGTGTTCGAAAATGGAGAGAACTGCGTTACTAACATTACTAGAAAACACACACAGGTCCGGTATGATGTTGCAAGATACAGCAATAGGCTCAAAGAAAGAGGAAGGAAAGCCGATATCTTGCAGTTCGGAGTCACGTTGCACAGGTGTGCAAACTTTCTGGAAAATTTGCAGATTTTAACATTTCCATTTAAAAATCTCAGGAATTTTTATTAGGAAAAATTGTATTAATTTACAGGAACTTTTTAATCTGATTTGTCTTTTTTCGGAGGAGTTAATACGTAATTTTTTCATCCATTATCAAGTTGCATACCTGAACGTTTCCGTACTTAATACTTTTTAATATTTTGTTGAGTATTCTGCATCGGGTTTGAAACTATTAATATCCTCGTTAGTGAGTGCAATAATGGTGTCGTAGTCTCAGTAGGACATTAGTGTTGTATAAAGTATCACTCTGAATTCACTAGGATAAGCCATCACAAGCATTCCTGAGTATCAAAAAACAGCCAAAAATATCGACTCTATACGACAAGAACTAAGTCTCTCTAGTGTTAAGAGCAAGATCGATATATTAAATGAAAATGAGATTGTCAGAGTTTCCCACGACAAAGACATTTCCAAGACAATACCGAGTTGAGCAATAATTATAAGTGGAACAGGAAGGAACTAATAGTGGCAAGATCTATCAGTAAGCTTCCTCGAAGAGCTCCTCCTGTTTGAAGAAACACTTGAGCCTGTAAGGACGTCACCTCCCTGGGAGGAAGAACCATGTAAGATGCACAGTACGCCTACGAAGAAGTCTAGCATGTTACCCCCAAGAAATGAGACATATACCTCGAGAAAATTAATATAGAAGCAGGAAATTAATTAGATCAAATCAACACGGATGGATCTGCTAACCCTCCTAATGGCAGGGCTGGACCAGCGTACACTGTCAACAGAAATAATGACTTCCAGAACAAGAACGTTGACAAAGCAGTGATTCAGAACGACGCCGCCTAATCCCAAGCAGAACTCACTGCCATTGTCATGACCTTAAGAGAGCTAGAGCGAAGCACAAGGGATCTCAGAGATCTGCACTGACCATAAGGGTGGCACTGCAAAGCCTCAGAAAAGGTCAAACAGAAGATAGAGGGATAGTAGTTGTATTGAAGAGAACGCTGAAAGTGATATCGAGCCAAGAAAAGGTTATCTTGACGTTATCTTGAGATGATTTCGGGGCTTGTCCCCGCGACCTGGTAATCGACCAGGCCTCAACCCCCCAGGAAGCAGCCCGTGACAGCTGACTAACTCCCATGTACCTATTTAGTAACCCTGCTATTTAGGGATATTTTAGTAAATATTTAGTAGCTATTTAGTAACTTATTTAGTATGCCTCTGCTAAGTAACAGGGGCATAGGGTGAAAGAAACTCTGCCCATTGTTTCTCTCCAGCGCCCGGGATCGAACCCGGGACCACAGGATCACGTGTACAGCGTGTTGTCCGCTCGGGGGGGGACCTCTGGGGGCAAAATTCTGAAAATTGATGGTCTAAGGTCTCACAGTAATCTCACTATTACACTAAGCGTTGTAACCACTAGCACATTAGTGGTCTAAAGTTTGACTGAAACATTCTTTTAATTTAATTATGTTTAACTATATATATATCCTTCCTGCTCTTTGTTTATGAATTAAAAAAAATAGCAATGGATATAAATTTTCCATTATGGAGATGCATGCACGAGGAGATTTATTATTGAAATTTTACAAGAAAATAGCGACATTACTTTAGCGAATATTTATTGAAAATACAAATTTTATATATGCTTGAAAATTTATTTGAATTATACAATTTACTCAATTGTGCTTTTTTTTTTTGAGTTTATATATAAAAAGAATGTTTATATATTATGGATGGGATATTTTAATTCACATCAGGATTTATAAACATCACGCTTACAAAACCGGATAAAAACAATACTCACAGGTCTTAGCAAAACACCGTAAACTTGATATTTTTGGTCCCAATCCTAAAATGTCTGAATTCAACAAACATAGTTAAGCCTGTAATCTATTGCTAAAATGAAAACAGCTTTCATCTCTATCTGTAAAATAGAATGTCTATTTGTGTGTGAGTCTATCCGAAGTAGGAGACCAGAAGCTTGAGGCTGCATTTAAAATAACTTTCTCACATGAAATATGGTCGTGGTATATGTTACAAACCAGTTGGGGTCGGCCCAAGTGTCAAATTTTATGAAATATCGACGTCTAAAGTGCCCCTCCTGTGTTTTTCATGAAGCTTGAAATAAAATCAGGGGATGTGTTTTCCATAGAGTTTAATGCTTATTTCTGCCATAATGGGGGTGAAAGGAGAGGGGGAGGTGGAGGGAGGGAAGGCGAACGAGAGATGGGGGATGGGGGAAGAGAGATGAGAGTAAGAGAAAGGGAAATAGATAAAGGAAGCGGGATAGAGAGAGAGAGAGACAGAGAGAGAGAGAGAGAGAGAGAGAGAGAGAGAGAGAGAGAGAGAGAGAGAGAGAGAGAGAGAGAGAGAGAGAGAGAGAGAGAGAGAGAGAGAGAGAGAGAGAGAGAGAGAGAGAGAGAGAGAGAGAGAGAGAGACACACACACACACACACACACACACACAGACATGAGGAAAGTGGGCCCAGGAAACAACAAGTGGGCCTCGCACGGCGGGAAAGACCACCTCATGAGGAACAAAAATGAGGGAAAAAAACCCACACTGCCTGAAGTTATGAGAGATATGTTTGTAAGGAAGGACAAAGGTTGTTTACAAGGCAGGGGACAGTTGCAGGGGGGCGACCATGTTGCAGCCTGCACGAGGCTCCTGTTGACATGTAGAGTCACGTGACACGGGACATACAATAGCTTTATGTCATGCAAATTGGTGTATATATATATATATAACAATTACCTATTTGCATTAGTATTATTAGTTCCTTTATTTGTATTATTGCTGTTGATGTTTTTTTTTTATTTAGAGATGAAGGGAGAGCTTTAAGCTGTTGCCTCTCATCCCCATCTTCACTCTAAGCATCTTAGCCAATACAGTCACTACCATCACCACCACCAGCATTACCACCACCACCACAAACACCATCACCACCATCACCACCACCACCAACACCACCGCCACCACCACCATCCTCTCCACCAACACCACCGCCACCACCACCACCACCTCCACCACCACCACCATATACCACCACCACCAACACCACCACCCCCACCACCACCACCACCACCACCACCACCACCACCACCACCACCACCACCACCAACACCACCACCACCACCACCACCACCATCCTCACCACCAACACAGTTTTCCGGGCTGGTAACCACCCTTCCCCCACATACCTTGTCGTTGTCGCTAATATTAGCCATCACCGCTACAGATGAGCGCTTCTTATTAGCAGTTTCCGCTACGAGGAGGGGAGGGAAGGAGGGAGGAAACCTCACTTCTTCCCCCCCCCCTCTTACCCCCTTAACAGTCTCCACCTTACCCCCCCCCCCCAACACCCCTCCTACCACACCACACTTAGATAAAGTCATTCGATAACTTCTTGGTCTAACAAATACGTGTTTTAATCCTGTTTTTTTCCCCTTGTTTCTCTGGAAAATTATTATTATTGCAATTATTAAGCACATCAACAGCCTCCTTCTCCATCATCATCAATTTCAACAATGATGCCACCATCCTCATCTCACCATCCTCATCTCACCATCACTTTCTTGTGTCTTGTTATCACTATCATCCTCTTATCACAATCCTTTTGGAAGAGTACTAATTTATTTACAATCCTGTGAGAGCGGATTGCGTTCTCAAGCTCCTGGTCTCCGCCTCTGGTGTTATCCACGGCCGACCAGCCTCGTCTGCCAGATAGTTAAAAGCTGCCCAAAAATCTTGTCAAAGGTGGAGTTATTTTTAATATAATCAACTATTCTATAAATTGATATACAACAGCTTTATAAATAAAGTTATTGTTATATATAAACACAGTTACAAATATGTGAACACAGTCACTAATGTGTGAACGTAGTTGCTACTGTATAAACACAGTTCACAGTCACTGCTAAATAAACTGGGATACCATTCCACTTGTATGAGAAGTGGTATACACTCACTTGTATGAGTGTATGAGATACATATTCCACTTGTATATATCTTGCTACAGAAGAGCTACTATTAATACTCCATAAATAGATGAAGTATTATATATATTGAAACTATCACTCTAAAAACAGAAATTATGTAGCCAGAAAACTCTTTGCTCTATCACCAGACATATTGCTACTCTATAAGCAGAGTCTTAACTGCTCTAGTGTTGCTCTTGGAATCGTTTCTGCTCTTATTATTACCCTTGTTATTAAATATTATTATTATTATTATTTGTATTATTATTATTATTATTATTATTATTATTATTATTATTATTATTATTATTATTATTATTATTATTATTATTAGTAGTATTATTATTTGGTTGGGCTTATATAGTATATAAAACAAGGGGGAAGACCTGGGACCCTCGAGCTCCACCTCAGCATCACTAAGAAACATCTTAGAAACGTGGAGTGAGAGATCTCAAGCAGACTAGAACACTTGGAACAAATAAACTTTGTATCCAAACGCCAATGTGGATTTTACGAAGGAAATTCCTGATTATCAGACATTAGAGTTCTGAAACAAGAGAGGCATATTGACCAGACCGAAAACTTAGAAGGTGAAGGGACGACGACGTTTCGGTCTGTCCTGGACCATTCTCAAGTCACAATCGACTTGAGAATGGTCCAGGACGGACCGAAACGTCGTCGTCCCTTCACCTTCTAAGTGTGTGGTCTGGTCAATATACTTTAGCCACGTTATTGTGACTCATCGCCTGCAAGAGAGACATGGATAGACTGCATATTCCTCGATTACCATATCTTGAGGTTACCTTGAGATGATTTCGGGGCTTTTTAGTGTCCCCGCGGCCCGGTCCTCGACCAGGCCTCCACCCACAGGAAGCAGCCCGTAACAGCTGACTAACACCCAGGTACCTATTTTACTGCTAGGTAACAGGGACATAGGGTGAAAGAAACTTTGCCCAATGTTTCTCGCCGGCGCCTGGGATCGAACCCAGGACCACAGGATCACAAGTCCAGCGTGCTGTCCGCTCGGCCGACCGGCTCCGGCTCGGCCGACCACAGAGACGATTAGAAAATAAGCCATTGAGACCTCGATTACCAAATGAGAAAATAGGGACATTATAATTGGTTTTTTTAGTGTCAGTGTAGTTAACAGACGGAATGCATTAGGCAGTGATGTGGTGGAGGCTGACTCCATACACAGTTTCAAATGTTGATATGATAGAGCCCAGTAGGTTCAGGAATCTGTACACCAGTTGATTGACAGTTGAGAGGTGGGACCAAAGAGCCGAAGCTCAAACCCCGCAAGCACAACTAGGGGGAGAACACGTAGGTGAGTACACACACACTCACCCATCCATTACACTGGACATGGCACTCTCCTGCCCCCAGCCCCGGAAGGCACTCCTGCCTGAGGTCAGAGATGCACTCAGCTCCTCCACAGTGCCAAGGGGGAGGTTGCCAGATCAATACGGCAGTGCCCACTTGCTTGTTCTCCCGAGGCAACACCATGCTAACCCACACAAATGGTAAATGTAGCCGGAATTCCCAATGTTTCAGAATATATTTTTAGCCTTTGTATAACTTCGTTGTTTGTTTATCGGGTTAAAACGCTGCATGGTAACACAATTCAGGGAAGTATGGTCGAAAATCCCAGTGTTGCTTTCGTTCTGTCGAGTCTTATGATTGTAAGGGGCTTTCTATGGGAATAGTGTGCCATACCACAAGGTATATATGGTTGAACGGCTGAATGTCTGAGGTCAGAGAATCGATCTTATTATAACACATAACCAGAAATTTCCTAATGTTATTGTTGGCATTTTGAGTCTTATGGCATTGTGTCACATATGCCGTTGTGGCTGGCAAAGACCATAGGCTACGGGGGAGAGGAAGGATTAAGCATGTAAAGTGTTCTCTGTTTTTATTTCTTTGTTGCGTTTGTTTCGGAAAGTTAGATTAAACCACCGTTTTTTTGTTTTGTTTATTTTAAATATTTTATTTATTTATTTATTTTCATATTTTGTTTTGTTTATTATATTATCAACACGTTTGAAATACTTTGATATAAACTCCTAGTACTTCTGAATCAGGTTTATATAAACTCCAAATATGTCTGTAATGTGTTTGGTCAAACCACAAACAAGTCTCAAATGTTTGTTTGTATAAACTCCAAAATATATGTTTGACCGTTTTATTTAAACCACAAACACGTCTGCAACCTGTTTATATCACGAACGCGATCAGACGGGTATAACGAACGCCAGGTTATACTAATGATATGTTTTTGTTCATTGTTTATGTTGTAATTGTTGTTGTTGTTGCTAGGGATTTCAGCGCAAGACTTTCCTCTTGTATTACATAGTTCTCACCTCTTTGTCTTCCTCTTTCATTTCTTCATCTTTCGTAAGTCTCTCATTCGTTCTTCATCTCAACTATTCCTTCCTCTTACCCTCTCACCCTGTCTTTCTCCCATCCTGTTCTCTCTCCCATCGGCCCTCCCTCTCTCCCTCCTTCCCTGCCTCTGTCCCACCCTTTCTCCCTTCTATCCTCTCTCCCAGTCAACCTTACTCTACCTCCTCCACGCCACGCTCCCTCCCTATTACCCACATCCCCCTCCCTTTCCCTCCTTCTTTTCCGTCCTCCCTTCTCCTTTCTCCCCTCCCCTCACTCCCTCCCTCTCTCTCAGGCACACCTGTCACCCTATCACTCTGTCCCTTGACTGAACAAGTGTGCTTAAGCGCTCGTAAAAGAGAGAGAGAGAGAGAGAGAGAGAGAGAGAGAGAGAGAGAGAGAGAGAGAGAGAGAGAGAGAGAGAGAGAGAAGAGAGAGAGAGAGAGAGAGAGAGAGAGAGAGAGAGAGAGAGAGAGAGAGAGAGAGAGAGAGAGAGAGAGAGAGAGAGAGAGAGAGAGAGAGAGAGAGAGAGAGAGAGAGAGAGAGCGAGAGAGAGAGAGAGAGAGAGAGAGAGCTTGGCTGAAAGGCTCATAATTTGCATAGAACACAGTCTAAATATAGTAGGAATTGGAGAATAACAGGAAGTCA
>NC_091150.1:36528487-36551804 GCF_040958095.1 Procambarus clarkii | reverse complement strand
ACAGCCCACCCCACCCCCAAAACAGCCTCCCCCCACCCCCAAAACAGCGCCCTCCCCACCCCCAAAACACCCCCCCCCCCACCCCCAAAACACCCCCCCCCCCCCACCCCCAAAACAGCGCCCTCCCCACCCCAAAAACACCCCCCCCCCCACCCCCCAAAACACCCCCCCCCACCCCAAAACAGCCCCCCCCCAACCCACAAAACAGCCCCCCCTCACCCCGCCTCAAGGCTCAGGCCCCCCCCAAGGCACAGATCCCAACACATTCCACAGCAGACTCCTAGACATCCCAACTTCTCGTCAATCTTTTGATTAAATGAACACATCTCATCAAATCTAGACGAAAACCACATCCCAACTACTGGCAAAAAACCTAAGAGCATTTCCGGAGCGCTAATTACCAACTTACTCCCTCCCAAACAAGAGCAGGAGAACAAACAAACAAAAACAAACAAGGAACAAGCCAGGCGCCCTGTGAAACTCCTGAGTTTGGCCGACTTTTGCACCGGAGTTGTGCGGTGTGTTGCTGTGGGGGGGGGGGGGGGGGTGTTGCTGTGGGGGGGGGGTGATGTTGCTGTGGGGGGGGGGTTGCTGTGGGGGGGGTTGCTGTGGGGGGGGGGGGGTTTGCTGTGGGGGAGGGGGGGGAGGTTGCTGTGGGGGGGGTTGCTGTGGGGGGGAGGTTGTTGTGGGGGGAGGAGGTTGCTGTAGGGGGAGGCGGTTACAGTGGAGGGGGGGGGGGTTGTATTGTACTCATCTTGTTGTGCTTGCGGGGGTTGAGCTCTGGTTCTTTGGTCCCGCCTCTCAACTGTCAATCAACTGGTGAACAAATTCCTGAGCCTATTGGGCACTATCACTATTGGGAGGCCTGACAGCTGAGCGGAGAGCGCTTCGAATTTGTAGTCATGAGGTTCCGGGTTCGATCCCCGGTGGAGGTAGAAACAAATGGCCAGAGTTTCCTTCACCCTGATGCCCTTGTTACGTAGCAGTATATAGGTACTTGGGAGTTAGTCATCTCCTACGGGCTGCTTCCTGGGGGGGGGGGGGTGTAACAAAAACGAGGCCTGGTCGAGGACCGGGCCGCGGGGACGCTAAACCCCGAAATCATCTTAAGATAGTAATATCTACATTTAAAACTGTGTATGGAGTCAGCCTCCATCACATCGCTGCCTAATCCATTCCACCTGTTAACTACTCTGACACTGAAAAGTTCTGTCTAACGTCCCTGTGGCTCATTTGGGTACTCAGTTTCCACCTGAGTCCCCTTGTTTGCGTACCACCCGTGCTAAATACTTTATCTTTATCTACCCTGTCAATTCCTCTGAGAATTTTATAAGTAGTGATCATGTCTCCCTTAACTCTTTCCAGTGTCGTGAGGTTCAGTTCCAACAATCTTACACAAGGTTCTGAGGCATTACTTATGTTCTCCTGCCTTGCATACGCCGCTGATGTTATCCTTTTCACGTGAGCTTCAGGGGACAGGTCTGGTGTAATATCAACCACAAGATCTTTCTCTCGTCCTGACTCCGGAATGATTTCATCTCCCAGATGGTACCTTGTGTTTGGCCTCCTGTCCCTACGTCTATCTTCATCACTTTGCACTTGCTCGAGTTAAACTCTAATAGCCATTTGTTGGACAAATATTGTGTGGGGTGTGCTATGGGGTTCTTATTGTATGATGATTGATGAGAAGGTTGCAGGCGATGAGTCACAATAACGTGGCTAAAGTATGTTGACCAGACCACACACTAGAAGGTGAAGGGACGACAACGTTTCGGTCCGTCCTGGACCATTCACAAGACAATCGACTTGAGAATGGTCCAAGGACGGACCGAAACGTCGTCGTCCCTTCACCTTCTAGTGTGTGGTCTGGTCAACAATGAGAGGGTTGTATTGGGTGGGGTTAGTTGTGGGGTATTGTTCTGTGTGTGGGTTTTCTGTGGGGATGTGATGCATGGTGTTGTTCGGTATGGGGAATGTTATGGGGATATAATGTGTGGGGGTTGAATTGAGGGTGGTTGTAGGGGTGGTTACGTGAGGGGGTTATTATGGGTTGTACACTGAGGTGTTGTTAGTGTGCCCATGTTGTGGATCTCATGTTGTGTAGCCCATGTTATGGGGGCCCCCATGTTGTGTGGAGCTGCGTTTAAGAAAGTTGGTTTATGAGGTTTGCGCTGTGAGGGGATCAGTCATTCAGTCTCTCTCTCTCTCTCTCACTCCTTATACTCACTCTCTCTCTCTCTCTCTCTCTCTCTCTCTCTCTCTCTCTCTCTCTCTCTCTCTCTCTCTCTCTCTCTCTCTCTCTCTCTCTCTCACTCCTATACTCTCTCTCTCTCTCTCTCTCTCTCTCTCTCTCTCTCTCTCTCTCTCTCTCTCTCTCTCTCTCTCTCTCTCTCTCTCTCTCTCTCTCTCTCTCACTCTCTCTCTCTCTCTCTCTCTCTCTCTCTCTCTCTCTCTCTCTCTCTCTCTCTCTCTCTCTCTCTCTCTCTCTCTCTCTCTCTCCCTCCCCCACACACTTTCCCTCTCACACTCAACAGTAAATATTGACGTTTCGATCCCAACACGGAACGTCCGTCTACTTGATAGCCATCCAGCTCTTCGATCCTGACATGGTACAGAGGTCAGCCCGGGAAGAGGGAGGGAGGGAAGAGAGAGAGAGAGAGAGAGAGAGAGAGAGAGAGAGAGAGAGAGAGAGAGAGAGAGAGAGAGAGAGAGATCAGGCACTGTCCGCCTCCTCAGATTTAATACAATTCGATGCAACTTAAACAATTTAATACAATCCCACGTCCCAGCGACTTAGTATTTTTGGGAGACGCCGCCCACAGCGCCACGTACCCCCACACTATAATAATATATATATAAATAATAATATATATATAAATATATATATATATATATATATATATATATATATATATATATAAATATATGTCGTACCTAGTAGCCAGAATGCACTTCTCGGCCTACTATGCAAGGCCCGATTTGCCTAATAAGCCAAGTTTTCCTGAATTAATATATTTTCTCTAATTTTTTTCTTATAAAATGATAAATCTACGCATTTCATTATGTATGAGGTCAATTTTTTTTATTGGAGTTAAAATTAACGTAGATATATGACCGAACCTAACCAACCCTACCTAACCTAACCTAACCTATCTATATAGGTTAGGTTAGGTTAGGCAGGTTAGGTAGCCGAAAAATTTAGGTTAGGTTAGGTTAGGCAGGTTAGGTAGCCGAAAAAATATTAATTCATGAAAACTTGGCTTATTAGGCAAATTGGGCCTTGCATAGTAGGCTGAGAAGTGCGTTCTGGCTACTAGGTACGACATATATATATATATATATATATATATATATATATATATATATATATATATATATATATATATATATATATATATATATATATATATACTATATATATATATATATATACTGTAAGTATATTTTGGTAGCAGTCTTTCTTGTAAATATGTTGTTGAATATGACCGAAAGGGTAAGATTAATGATTCTAACACGAATCATCTCAGTATTTCTTACGTTTTTCTTCACTGTCGAGGGTAATTGAAAAATCACCTCTCCAAAGTTCATTTTCACATTTTATTTATGGTCTGACGCCAAGAAGCGTTTTGCAAGAGGCTTCTTACATTTTCAAAGACAATTTTACGTACTCTGTTTCATGCTTATATTCGTTTATGGGTGAGGTGATAGGACACAAATGTTTTTGGTGATTAACACAAATGTTAGGCGATTAACAATGCACCAACAACAGCGCTCCATCAAGGAGCATATAATCTCCTCACACAACCAGACCATCACCAGAGAAAACTTAACAAGCAACACAGAAATTATCGATAGATACAACGAAAGCAGGAGACTCGACATCAGCGAAGCACTACACATCAAACAGTCAACCCCAGTAATCAACAGCCAATTAACACATAACTATATTCTATCCACTTCAAGACCCCGAACCAACATAAAAGCAAGAAGAGAAAACAGGCAATGTGCCCATTGATTCGTGTTCGGAGTATGTAAAAATGCCCTTACCCATTGATCTATGTTCTGTCACCTCACCAAAAAAACGAATATAAGCATGAAACAGAGTATGTACAATTGTCTTTGAAAATGTAAGAAGTCACTTGCGAAACGCTTCTAAGCGTCAGACCATAAATAAAATGTGAAAATTAACTTTGGAGAGTTAATCTTTCAATTACCCTCGACAGTGAAGAAAAAACATAAGAGATATGGAGAAGATTCGTGTAATCTTACCCTTATATATATATATATATATACATATATATATATATATATATATATATATATATATATATATATATATATATATATATATATATATATATATATATATATATATATATATATATGTGTGTGTGTGCGTGTGTGTATATCACGAAAATAAACACGTGATTAAAAATGTGACAAAGTCAGACCACGGAGGAAAAATGAAGCAGGAATTTCCTTAAGTACTTTCGTATATTAATTTACTCCTTCTGAAGATGTATTAATATACGAAAGTACTTAAGGAAATTCCTGTTTCATTTTTTCCTCCGTGGTCTGACATTGTCATATATATTTATATATATATATACTCTCTCATTCTCTCTCTCTCTCTCTCTCTCTCTCTCTCTCTCTCTCTCTCTCTCTCTCTCTCTCTCTCTCTCTCTCTCTCTCTCTCTCTCTCTCTCTCTCCCTCTCTCTCTCTCTCTCTCTGTGCCTTCATCAGAGCCACTACCTCCCCCCTCCACCAGGGAGACACGGAGACCACATATATCTTCCCCAGGACGCAGGTTTGAACGAGATATGCCACACTGTGACGCTGGATCAGGCCAAAGTAAAATTGTCCTTCAAGATTCATGCGAGATTAGAGGAGTTTGTCTTCTTTCTTGGTGACGTTTTCTTTCTGGATTCCCATTTTTTTTTTACTCTGTCCTGTCCTTAATTCGTATTCCCTTAACCCATTCACTATCTTGCTCTTACGATATTCTTTTCTTATTCTCTCTTTCTTTTTATTCTCTAGCATTAATTATCATGCCAATGTCTTTATTCTCTTTCCTTCTTTTCTTTGATTTTCTCCTCTGTCTTTCCCATTATTCATTTCTTCTTCCCCTCACACGCACACATGCACGCACACATGCACGCACACATGCACACAACTATACACACACACAACTACATACACATGGTTTCAGGGATGGCAAGTCCTGCCTCACAGGATTAATTAAATTCTACGATCAGGCAACAAGAATCAGACAAGAAAGAGAGGGATGGGCAGACTGCATATTTTTGGATTGTCAGAAAGCCTTTGACACAGTGCCACACAAGAGACTGGTGCGAAAGCTGGAGATGCAGGCAGGAGTGAAAGGGAAGGTACTCCATTGGATAAGGGAGTACCTAAGTAACAGAAGGCAGCGAGTCACTGTGAGGGGTGAGGTCTCAGATTGGCGAGACGTCACCAGTGGGGTCCCGCAGGGTTCAGTCCTTGGACTCATACTGTTTCTTATATATGTAAATGATCTTCCAGATAGTATAGAATCATTCCTCTCATTGTTTGCTGATGATGCAAAAATTATGAGGAGGATTAAGACGGAGGAAGACAGTATGAGACTACAAGATGACCTAGACAGACTGCATGAATGGTCTAACAAATGGCTGCTAAAGTTCAACCCGAGTAATTGTAAGGTAATGAAACTAGGCAGTGGAAACAGGAGGCCAGACACAGGATACAAAATGGGAGATGAAGTCCTTCATGAAACGGACAGAGAGAAGGATCTAGGAGTTGATATCACACCAAACCTGTCTCCTGAAGCCAACATAAAAAGAATAACATCTGCGACGTATGCGAGGCTGGCTAACATCAGAACTGCCTTCAGGAACCTGTGTAAGGAATCATTCAAAACCTTGTACACCACATATGTAAGACAAATCCTGGAGTATGCGGCCCCAGCATGGAGCCCGTACCTTGTCAAGCCCAAGGCGAAGTTTGAAAAAGTTCAGAGATATGCCACTAGGCTAGTCCCAGAACTAAGAGGCATGAGTTACGAAGAAAGGCTGCGAGAAATGCACCTCATGACACTAAAAGACAGAAGAATAAGGGAAAACATAATCACTACCTACAAAATTCTGAGAGGAATTGACAGGGTAGATAAAGATAAACTGTTTAACACGGGTGATACGCGAACAAGGAGACACAGGTGGAAACTGAGTACCCAAATGAACCACAGGTACGTTAGAAAGAACTTTTTCAGTGTCAGAGTAGTTAATGGATGGAATGCATTAGGCAGTGATGTGGTGGAGGCTGACTCCATACACAGTTTCAAATGTAGATATGATAGAGCCCATTAGGCTCAGGAACCTGTACATCAGTTGATTGACAGATGAGAGGCGGGACCAAAGAGCCAGAGCTCAACCCCCGCAAGCACAACTAGGTGATTACTCACACACACACACACACACACACACACACACACACACACACACACACACACACACACACACACACACACACACACACACACACATTGACTTTCACTGTAAGGCTGATCTTACATACGTGAGACCAGTCTTAGAGTATGCCTCGCTATCATGGAGCCCCCACCTGAAGAAACACATTTGGAAACTGGAAAAGTTCAGAAGGTTACGACGAGGCTCGTCCCAGAATTACGAGAGATGGTATATGAAGAGCGACTGAAGGAACTGAACCTGACGATGGTAGGAAAACATAAGGAAGTGGGGAGATATGATAGCAACATATAAAATACTTAGGGGGATTGACAGAGTGGAAATAGACGAAATGTTCGCACAGAATACCAACAGAACAAGGGGACATGGGTGGAAGCTGGAAACTCAGATGAATCACAGAGATGTTAGAAAGTTTTCTTTTAGCGTGAGAGTAGTGGGGGAAATGGAATGAACTAAAGGAACACATTGTGGAAGCAAACACTATTCATAGCTTTAAAACTATGTATGATAGAGAAGAAGAACCGGAGTCACTGCTTTAAACAACCGGTGGCTAGAAAGGCGGGATCCAAGAGCCAGCCCTAAATCCTACAAGCACAAATAGGTGAGAAAAACTAGATGTTTAACACCCCCCCCCCCCCTCCCCCACCCGCAACACACGCGGCTCCCCGCTACCTTCAGTGTTTCTAGAAACAAACACCATGAAATACTTGTGTTACAGCCCCTCGCCTCGGCCCACACAAAATCCATCTCCAGAACGGAAGTTAGATTATCTTCGGATCGAAAATTATTACCGTAGACGTCTTAAATCTCTTTCTATAGTGAAGACTGTATAATTATCTCGGTTATTGCGCTGGAGTAGCCCCCCACCAGGAGTAGTAGCCCCCCCCTTCCCATCCCTGTCAAATCCCGTCTGCCAACGCACCCGTCACGGCTGAACCGTCAACAGACGGAGCAAATTCATAAATCCGGTTAAAATATGAGGTTTAACAGTCAGGAAAAATGACTGAGGAGTCAGGTCAGGTATTGATGGCCTTATCGTCACGCAATTTGATGGGCGTTTGCTCAAATTTGTTCGGTTGAGGCGTGAGACGGCTGTAGGTGGGAGGGTTATGGTGGGAGGGGTTATGGTGGGAGGGTTATGGTGGGAGGATTATGGTGGGAGGGAATGGCTTTCAATGGGAAGGTGGGAAGGACGAAGGGCTGGATGGATGGAACAGCTGAGAGTGAAGAGAGCAAGAGTGTGTGGGAAGATGAGAGAGAGGCTGAGAGAGAGAGGCAGAGAGAGAGAGAGAGAGAGAGAGAGAGAGAGAGAGAGAGAGAGAGAGAGAGAGAGAGAGAGAGAGAGAGAGAGAGGAGAGAGAGAGAGAGAGAGAGAGGAGAGAGAGAGAGAGAGAGAGAGAGAGAGAGAGAGAGAGAGAGAGAGAGAAGAGAGAGAGAGAGAGAAGGGAGAAAGAGGGGTGAGAGAGGGTGGTGAAGGAAGGTGTGAGATAACAGAAGAGACAGTAGGAGGGTCGAGTGCGACAGAGACGGAGTGACAGGGGGGGAGGAAATGACGGGCAGGAGACAATTAACCTGGCGACACTTAACCGAACCCATAACCGTCTATATACCAAGTTATCCGCTGGCAACACTGTTCACCCGTCAAGGGTACCTCCTGTCTGGTCACGTGGTGTGAGGAGAGAGAGCGAGAGAGAGAGAGAGAGAGAGAGAGAGAGAGAGAGAGAGAGAGAGAGAGAGAGAGAGAGAGAGAGAGAGAGAGAGAGAGAGAGAGAGAGAGAACAAGAAGCCAGGTTCCACGTAGACGGAGTAAGGACGGAGGAGAAGACGAAGCGGATAATAAGATGTTAAGACGGACGATAAGGCTCTTGTCTGAGAGCAACAGAGTGGGAAATTGGACTCTATTGGGAGATGGAACACACTAGCGATGCTCGGGAGATAGAGATGGAAATTGGTGAAGCGACAGAGATAGCAGAGAGAGAGAGAGAAGGCACTAGCCAGAGATAATCCAGTACAGAAGTAGTGACTCTGAGAGATCTTAAATATTCGTTGAGAGTAACTGAGAGATTAAGTTAGGACAAGAAAGAGAAGTGAATGAGAAGAAGCAAATAAGTGAGAGAGAGAGATAAACAGAGAGAACTGAGACTGAGGTGGAGAGGAAGGGTGAGGGAGATGATGATGAGGGAGAAGACATAAACAGAACCTCCGGTGAGAGACAGAATCACATCTGCGATAAGACAAGCGGAGACAATTTGAGAGTCTTGAACTTAAGTGGTCCTTCAGAGCCTTAAGATCATGGCCTTGTTCTACCTGCAACAAGTATATAAGCTTGTAGACTCAAGAAGATAGAGCTGACTGATCTCTCAATGGAGTCAAACCTGGAGCAACTTACCTGAAGCAACTTAATTACCCCTTAGCCTCTCTATGGAGGTGTCCCCTTGGAGAGGCTAAGGGAAGTGCTTGGAGGCGTGTCCAAAGGGAGGGAAGGCCTGGAGGCGTGTCCAAAGGGAGGGAAGGTAGGGGAAAGTAAGGTAAGAGAAGGAAGGTATTGGTGCGTATGGGATCTAAGAGGTGGTCGCACAATGCGTATCTTAATGAACAACAAGGTTCTTTAGGAAGAGGGGGAAGGTGTAGGGGTCCTTCCTAGGGGGAGACGGAAGGAAAAGGTAGGGAAGAAGATGGAGGGGGGGAGGGGGTAGGGAAGAAGTGGGGAAGCGGGGGGGATCATGGGAGGTCTAGAAGGGGGAGGTAATTCCATTTATGGCGGCAGCAGCGCGCAAAATTGAAGCGTCACGGCGTCGGGTTTGGAGAATAAGTTTTTTAGGAAAGACGCCCCTTCCAGCGGCGCCATCTTCTGGAAGTTCCTCTCTTACCTTTTCCTTGCCATCTTCCAGAACTTGCACAACCTTGGTTTATTTTTTTTGGACGTTCTAAAACCTTTTAGCACTCTTCCGGATCTTCAACCTATTTCCAGGTCTTTTCGAAACTTTCAGAGGGACTTCCTTTACCATTTCCAGTTTTTGTAACTCTTCTGGATCTTTTGCAGACTTTTTTATGGTCTTCCAGGCATTCTCTTGTGGAAATTTCTTTGCCACCATTTTCTTGCTCTCTTCCAGAACTTGTCATACATTTTCTTTTTATCTTAGGGGAGGTTTGAAATTTTTGTTTAGGAATTCTGGAATCTTCAAAAGCTTATGTTTTGCCTTTCTTATTGAGCCAGATTTTTGGGGATTTATAGTACTCAAGTGGTAGATTTATTCCCCTTCAACAGTCACATTCAGAGCCTTCAAGGTCAAATTCTGTCCGTCCATCGACTTTTAGAAGTACCCCGGAACCCCTTGATCTTTGAACTTTCTCTACCTGGAATTCTCATTGTCCATCGTTTCTTCTTGAAGGTGAATAACGTTTCTTGAAACTTTGTATATATGTACACTGTTCCTTTTCAAGTTTTTTTCCCCTGAAACACCGTATCTCGTGAAACTTTCTCAGTCCTGTGAAACATTTCATTAAACACCTTCAAGACCATCCCGACGCCTCTTTGGAAATCTTTCTTGACATTCCTGGAGTCTCCCCCCCCCCCACCCCGTGATTATCTTACTGCTGAAACTTCTCTCATAATTTCACCCTTTTCAAAAATGTTCAGGCTTCTTCGGCCGTGAAGGGTTGCGAGTGATGATCTGTAGTTCAAGGCACGGCTGATGGTTTAGAGGAATCTCTTTCTTATGTTCCTTGAGGTTCCTTGAGGTTCCTTGAGGTTCCTTAAAGTTCCTTAAGGGTGAGTGATCATCGTGTGTCGAGGTGGTCATAATGTCAGTGATGCGTTGTTCAAGAAAGCCTTGACCTAAATATTTTTTTTTTATTTACTTCAAGTATCTCTTAGATTATAATTTACTCCCAGCGTCTCTATTTTGTAGTTGATAATACAAATTTATCCTCTTTTTCTTTCCTCGTAGGTCAGGCTTCTCAGTGCTGGGACCAGTCCCGTAGCGAACATCTAAACTCTAAGTTGTGTGGCTGATTTTTTGCGTCTGGCGTATTTCCCACTGAGGCTACACACTCCAGTACTGATCTAAAGCAAGCTGTGGAAAACCATATGACAATTTTTTTTAGTTCCTGAATGCTATGCAAATGTTCGCCAGCTCAGCATACGCCACTGATGCTATTGCGTAAGTGTGTGCCTCGGTTGGTCGACTCAAAGGGGTTATGTATACTTAAAAGAAAAACAATCCATTTCTGACTAAAGCATTTAGCTTCTCGTCGTCTTCTGCTGAACAGGCCTCATGATCTTACTTTTAGCTTCTTGAGGTTATCTTTAGATGATTTCGGGGCTTTAGTGTCCCCGCGGCCCGGTCCTCGACCAGGCCTCCACCCCCAGGAAGCAGCCCGTGACAGCTGACTAACACCCAGGTACCTATTTTACTACTAGGTAACAGGGGCATTGGGTGAAAGAAACTCTACCCATTGTTTCTCGCCGGCGCTTGGGATCGGACCCAGGTACACAGGATCACAAGTACAGCGTGCTGCCTGCTCGGCCGACCGGCTCCCCACACATTAACCCACAGCTTGAGTTAATGTGTGTGTACTCATCTAGCTGTGCTTACAGAGTCCAGTGTCGGCTCATGACTCTGCCTTCCAAAATACGTTTTTTGGTCAATATAGTTCCAGTCTTTTTGGTACCAAATTCGCATATCAAATTCTGTATTGAGAAAGCTTCAACGAAATTGTTGTAAAAACCGTTCTACATATTGATAACTTTAACAACAGAAAAGTTCTTTGTATCTACACACAGAAATCACAATAGCGTGATGTATCAAATGAACAAATCCACAAGGGCCGTGATGTGGATTCGAACCTGCGTCCAAGAGCATCCCAGACGCTGCCTTAATCGACTGAGCTACGACATGGTATAAGAATTGCAATAAAAAATTATACTGAATTTACTTGGATCCTGTAGCCTTTCCGAGACACAATTCAGTAGAATTTCTGAATACAATTCTTATACCATGTCGTAGCTCAGTCGATTAAGGCAGCGTTTGGGATGCTCTTGGACGCAGGTTCGAATCCACATCACGGCCCTTGTGGATTTGTTCTTTGTATCTAGTTCCCAGTTATGGGTCCTCGATCTTACTGGTCTTACCTTTAAACAATAAATTCCCTTTCTTTGTCAGTTTCTGTTAGAATCTTATCAGTTTCTATTATGTCTTCACCACTCTCCAGAGTGGTGAAGTTTAGTTCCCTCAGTCTTCCTCGTAGCCTTGTCATCTTAACTCTGAAGCAAGACTTTTCAGATGAGCATCGTGACCGGCCAGCATCCCTACGAGCTGCTCTCAATAACTGATATTGGACATCCCTGGAAACACAAACCGTAATAATTTTCCCCTTGTTACAACTTGTAATAAAGTTGTTACATCTTGGCTTAACGTGTTTATGACGTATTAGAACGTTGTTACAACTTGCTATATTGGTTGTTATAACTGGTTAGGAGGTGTTAAAACTTGTTCGAACGTTGTACCAACGTCGTAGTTTCGCTGTGTGTGTTTGCTGGAATATGACCCCGCAAGCTCTTTTGTCCAAAATTTCTGAAGGCTATAAGAATGTCGGCCAAAACTGCCATACGTAGGTGACGCTCCTCTTCTAATTTGTGCATGAATTTAGTTGTCTTAACTCGTTTTCTGAGAGGAATCTGTCTCCTCTTCATTCTGCTGTAACACACTTCTCTTCTCACGCCCGTTAATATCATCAGAACTTTGCACGTGTCTGGATTCAAGTGTCCAGATCTCCCCCTTATAGGATATTGAAGTTCCTTTATGCTCTGTTTCATATAATTACTTTTGCATCATGTTCACATATTGATACAGGAAATGTATATGTTTATCTCTCAGAATGTTTGGTAATATGTTTATTGTTTGTGATGTGTGTCTATGTATGTATTAACACGTTGTACTGAACGGGGTGAGAATAGCTTGAGCTACCTCATCCCTTTGTGTTTATTTTACCTCAATAAACTTATTTCAATTTCAATTTCAACATGTTGATACTGAGCCAGTTTCATTAGCGAGGCAGTTGACAGATACGAGAAACAGTATGATTCCAAGCACCAAACCTTGTGGTACTCCACTCTTACTTCTGCTCTCCTTCCCCTATATATTGTTTCCTTCCAGGGAGATACTCCTTCATCCTCAAGGAACACTCGTCCTCGATACTCCAGCCCTGCTGCTCTAGTTCGAGGAGAATCTCTTGTGTGGAACAGTAACAAATGCTTTCTAAAAGTCGTTCAATGTGCAGTCTGCCCATCTCTATTTCTCTTGATTTCTAATAACTTATTGCAGAACTCCTAATAAGTCTTTCAAAGTGAATTTTAAATGGCTGAATCTTTGCTTATGTTTGAATATGTGTGTGTGCATTTACCATACACTGTTTGTATTTGCAGAATCGAGCTATTAGCTCTTGGACCCCGCCTTTCTAACCAATTTATTTGTCCTCTATTATCTCTACTACATATGTTTCTCTAACACACACACACACACACACACACACACACACACACACACACACACACACACACACACACACACACACACACACACACACATCCCTCAGGAAAGCAGCCCGTTGCTGCTGTCTAACTCCCAGGTACCTATTAACTGCTAGGTGAACAGGCGCATTAGAATGAAAGAAACTCTGCCCATTTGTTTCTGCCTCTGCCGGGGATCGAACTCGGGCCCTTAGAACTACGACTCCCGAGCGCTGTCCAATCAGTTGTCTGTGTGTGGAGGGGGGACGGGGGGGGGGAGGAAAAGGGGAGAGGGGGCGCGTCCACACCACACACAGCTTTCCTGACAAAAAAAAAATATTGTAAAATCCAAACTCATTTTCCTATTCCCTTAAAAAAAATTTCACGCATCTTTCAAGAAAATACGTGTAATAAAAACAATGAAAATAACGCTAAATAAGTGAAAGCATCACCAACTTATAACACAATTGAAGAAATAATTAATAAATTGACATATAAGAAAAAAGAAAGAAAATGGGGAAAGAGCCAGATAATTGAGGAGAACAAAGAAGCAGTCCATTTAAGCCTGGCGTAAAAGTCTTCGTGAGTGGACTAACGAGGTAACGACCTGAATGAGTGGTTGAGGGGGTCATCGCCCTGCCACCGTAACGACCCTCATCTCTGGCACTGAACGACCTCCCAGCCTCTCTAATTGGCTACACCATCGTGAGGCTGAATATAATTCCGGATAATTTTGTACCGGACGTGCCCCCCTGTGAGCCCCCCTGTGAGCCCCCTGTGAGCCCCTTGTGAGCCCCCTTGTGAGCCTCATGTGAGCTCCCTGGCCTGCCTCTGTGAGCCCCAGCCCTGCCTCTGTGAGCCCCCCCTGGTCTGCCTCTGTGAGCCCCCAGCCCTGCCTCTGTGAGCCCCCCCAGCCCTGCCACTGTGAGCCCCCCTGGCCTGGCTCTGTGAGCTCCAGCCTTGCCTCTGTGAGCCCCCAGCCCTGCCCCTGTGAGCCCCCCCCAGCCCTGCCCCTGTGAGCCCCCCCCCAGCCTTGCCTCTGTGAGCCCCCAGCCCTTCCCCTGTGAGCCCCCCTGGCCTGGCTCTGTGAGCTCCAGCCTTGCCTCTGTGAGCCCCCAGCCCTGCCCCTGTGAGCCCCCCCCAGCCCTGCCCCTGTGATCCCCCCCCCCAGCCCTGCCTCTGTGAGCCCCCCTCCATGGTCTGCCCAGGAATTAATGTGTGTTTTGGTGTGTCTTTGTTTCTCTCTCTTAAATAGAAGCACAACAATTAACTAACTAATTTGCATTCGCGTTTTTTAGCTTTAGTTCTTTGTTGTTGTTGTTGTTGGTCTGTGTCTACGTGTATAGGCTTCTCTCTCTCTCTCTCTCTCTCTCTCTCTCTCTCTCTCTCTCTCTCTCTCTCTCTCTCTCTCTCTCTCTCTCTCTCTCTCTCTCTCTCTCTCTCTCTGTTGGACACCCGGCGTTCAGTTATCCTATCCTTATACATCCTATCTTATCCCCATATCTTCCTTCCATGTGCTGGTCAAACTGGTTTATCGCTATCACCTCATAATATCTTATTAAATTGAATGATAAATGATTCAAAAGGATAACTGATGGGAACTGATAAATAAGTTGCATTAGAGTTTTGAGAACAAAAAAGCACTGCAGATACAAGTCAATGAACAGAATTTATATAAAGTTGAGTACCACAAGGATATCATTAGAGATTCCTGTGATAAACCTAACCTATCCCACACACCTATCCTGCAGCTTATATCACCCCTACTATCTTCTTAAATCTCCCTCCCCCCTCCTTCCCCTCCCTTTCCATTATCCCACCCCTTATATCTCCTTCCTCTCCCTTCCACTTCCCCCCTTTACCTCTTCCTGCCTTTGCCTCATCCTCCCTTTATCTCTTCTCTCCTCCTATTTCTTAAACCTACACAAGAAAGAGGGAGATGGGACGCACTCACAATCTTCATCACAATCTAAAGCAAACATCTTTTGTCCCGGTATTCATGGAAGTGATCACTGGTGGCGGATAACACCCAGGTGTTGAGCCCAGTGGAAAGTTAGGGGAGATTATAGGATGTGGAGGCACTAGGAGGGGTCAGGGGGCACTAGGAGGGGTCAGGGGGCACTAGGAGGGGTCAGGGGGGCACTAGGAGGGGGTTAGGGGGCACAAGGAGGAGGTCAGGGGGCACTAGGAGGGGTCAGGGGGGCACTAGGAGGGGTCAGGGGGGCACTATAGGAGGGTGTCAGGGGGCACTAGGAGGGGTCAGGGGGCACTAGGAGGGTGTCAGGGGGCACTAGGAGGGGGTCAGGGGGCACTAGGAGGGTGTCAGGGGGCACTAGGAGGGGGTTAGGGGGCACTAGGAGGGGTCAGGGGGGCACTAGGAGGGGTCAGGGGTCACTAGCAAGGGTCAGGGAGCACTAGGTGGGATTAAGGAGCACTAGTAGGAGGGTGAGGTAGCACTGGGAGAAGGGTGAGGTAGCACTGGGAGGAGGGTGAGGTAGCACTAGTAGGAGGGTGAGGTAGCACTGGGAGGAGGGTGAGACAACAAGAGGCATGATGCTATCAAGGGCCCCAGAACGGTCAAATATTGGAACTAGTTTCCGCTTTTGTGACCTCAACTGAAGAGATGTGGAGACGTAGCCATGGCTGGGGACGGGTTTGTTTATCCCGCTGTTGTCTAGGATATTAAGAGCTAATATTGACATTTTATCCCGAGCGCTGCAGGGAGGCCCGGCGAATAGCGTTGCGATCTTGTTTTTTTCGGGTGGGGGGGGGGGGCTGAAGCGGCGGAGAGATGCAGATGTATATTTTTTAAGATGGAACAAGAGATGAGGGGAAGGAAAGGGGTGAGAGAGGATAGGGAGAGAGGGAAGAGAACTAAAAAGAAAAGAGGAGGAAAGAGAATCGATTTTTTGTTCTATTCTAACCGCTGCTTGAGTGTTCCATTGTGATGTGAAGTTCTACTAGTAATGAACAGGACCAAGAGGAACAAATTTCACAAATAATAAAGAGGAACGAATCTCACGAGTAATAAAAAAAACAAGAGTTTAATTCTCTTGGGAGCTTGTTTTATAAATGTCAACAAAGCTGCCATGATTGTTGAAAGATGTACAGGTTTCGCTGGTGGACAGGTGAACGGCTGGGAGAGTCCTGGACCGGACTGTTGATTGTTCTCTTCCGGGAGTAAAGAGGATGAAGAGGTGAAGGCGCAGAAATGCAGTGCGAGTTATGAAATAGCAGGCGGACTGTCCGCCTTGCTGACACGATGTTGTGATAGCAGGCGGACTGTCCGCCTTGCTGACACGATGTTGTGATAGCAGGCGGACTGTCCGCCTTGCTGACACGATGTTGTGATAGCAGGCGGACTGTCCGCCTTGCTGACACGATGCTGTGATAGCAGGCGGGCTGTCCGCCTTGCTGACACGATGTTGTGATAGCAGGCAGGCTGTCCGCCTTGCTGACACGATGCTGTGATAGCAGGCGGGCTGTTCGCATCGCTGACACGATGTTGTGATAGCAGGCGGACTGTCCGCCTTGCTGACACGATGCTGTGATAGCAGGCGGGCTGTCCACCTTGCTGACACGATGTTGTGATAGCAGGCGGACTGTCCGCCTTGCTGACACGATGCTGTGATAGCAGGCGGGCTGTCCGCCTTGCTGACACGATGTTGTGATAGCAGGCGGGCTGTCCGCCTTGCTGACACGATGCTGTCATAGCAGGCGGGCTGTTCGCATCGCTGACACGATGTTGTGATAGCAGGCGGGCTGTCCGCCTTGCTGACACGATGTTGTGATAGCAGGCGGGCTGTCCGCCTTGCTGACACGATGTGTGGGTGTTGGCAGCTAATTTAAGCTTGTTCTCTCTTGTCAGGGAGCTGTGAGTGTGTGAGAGGTTCTTCACATGTATTTCAGCATATATATAGATGAATACTGTGTACATTCATATATACACACTCCGATGCTTCCACACATGTTATGTTGTTCTGTTTAAGGCTATTTATTTTATTATTTACTTATTTAATTGTATATTTAGTATTATTATCTAATTTAATTTATTTTGTTAATGAGCGAAACGGCGTAACTAACACCACTTTATATGTTCGGGTTAAGTTATTTATCAATCATCTCTCATTAACTTAATTTTAAGTTACTTCAGCTACTACAATGTTTCCTGTTCTTCACTCTCAGCGCCTCGAGGTAAGATTGGCTTTATTGCGCTAGACCTCAAGCGCAAGTTGACACACATACAGCATATGTATTTTATGTCAAGTTTTATCCCTATGTTACACACAGAAATCACACTAGCGGGATGCATCAATGAACAAGTCCACAAGGGAGGGTTCGAATCCTCGTCACGGCCCTTGTGGATTTATTTATTCCTATGTATTTTACAGATACTTTTATCCTGAGATTCTTAAGAAAATCTTTACCACTAATTACCCTAATTACCCTAGGGGCCTCGTAGCCTGGTGGATAGCGCGCAGGACTCGTAATTCTGTGGCGCGGGTTCGATTCCCGCACGAGGCAGAAACAAATGGGCAAAGTTTCTTTCACCCTGAATGCCCCTGTTACCTAGCAGTAAATAGGTACCTGGGTGTTAGTCAGCTGTCACGGGCTGCTTCCTGGGGGTGGAGACCGGGCCGCGGGGACACTAAAGCCCCGAAATCATCTCAAGATAACCTCAAGATAACCCTTCAGTGCAGACAGTTCCAAAAGGTAATCCTCCTTCCATTCTGCTGAGGTTTCTTCATCTAGAAACTAATATTATGTATTATTTTACGTGTTCCTTCCTCAGCTTTAAGCTATTTCAATTCGCAGCATATTCATAAGGTCTTTATATTCATAGAATGTTCCCTACGTAGAATTAATTTTGTTAGGCGTAAATGTTCCTTACTTTAATCTCTAAGGACTCGTGTACATCAGTACATATACCAACCAACACATTCGACCATTTGTAACCATTCCCATCGTCTTTAACAATAGTCTCGTTAATCCCGGTAACAAACCCACTTTTCATGACAAAGTTCAATGCTCAATTGATTACGCTTGACCTGTTTTTTTGGGGGGAAACAGTGCTTCTCTCTCTCTTCGTGTGTTCTAGTCGCACTTCTGTTAATGTTTCCTCCTCGAAGGACGAAATCATATAATTGTTAACAGAACCAAAACATCTAATCTATCCTGTCCGAGGTCTAACAATACACAATCAACAATCAACATGTCTAACAATCAACCAATCAACACAAAATTCAACCTTTCCTTAGGGAGGAGATACCTTGGAGGTAATCATCCCCAAACCACTATGTAATTAATGATATTATTTCTTCCCTGTCCATGGTTAAGTTAGGTTTCAATATATTTGGCTGTTTTAATATGGTACATTTTTCTCAAAAATGGGAAATATGAAATTCGAAAAATATTTCAGTATCCCCTAAAATTTCGTTTACAGAAAATCGAATTCTTCAGACTGTTTCAAAGAAAACGAGTTAAGCATTAGATTTTTTAATATATTAAATCAATGATTTATTATGCAATAAAGTTATAACTTGAGTATATTCTTTGTTTAATACAAACGTTCACCTACCAGTTTACAAGTAGACTGTAATTGGAACTGTAATATGCTTTAAGACCATCACAAATATCTAGATAACCTTCCAATTCGTGTGAGAATGGATTTGGCATCTCGTGATCATCACTTTACCCTGAGGACGGTCTCACAAAATTATAGTATACATTAATATTTTGGTATATTAGAGAAAATAATGTTGAGGGTAAGACTGAGAAATGCATCTTTGGGGTCAGCAGCAGCTTTGAGGCGGATGGCCTAAGGCAGGGATACATTCGTATCAACCTGACTGAATGCTGTTGCAAAGGTGCTGGTGCAAGTGTTGCAGAGGTGCTGGTGCAAGTGTTGCAGAGGTGCTGGTGCAAGTGTTGCATAGGTGCTGGTGCAAATGTTACAGAGGTGCTGGTATCTTCAGGCCATCATCAACCACGACACACCACCTGTGTGAGTTTGTGTGTCTCTCCCACACACCAAACACACCAGATGTTACCTGTGTTTGCAATTAGAAAGTTTGTTTTCAAACATTTTTTTGTTTAAACATAATTTATCAACACCAAACACGAAAAAATACAAAATAAACATTTACAAAACACCGTGGAAGTGCCATTTAAAAACTCCACTATTTTCTTACATTAGAACACGTACAGAAGCCAAGGGAAAGGGGGTGATGGGGGGTGTGTGGGGAAGCCAAGCGCACCAGAGACGATTAATTATTAATTAAGCTAAACCCTCGTTCATCCAGGTAGATCCCAGGTAATCCTAAATGAGGTTGGTGTGTGGCCACTCACGAGCACAAGATGAGGTTATCACCTGGTTTCTTTCTCTCGTATTTGCCAGCTAATGCCAAAAAAAAAAGTTTAAACTCAAAATCATTATATTTTTTATTGGTTCTGTGCAAATTATTTGGATTGAAAGGGTAGTAGATGAGAGGTGGGAGAAAGGGGAGGGGGGGGGATTGGAGTAGATTGGGGGGTGATAGGGGTAGATTGGGGGGTGATAGGGGTAGATTGGGGGGTGATAGGGGTAGATTGGGGGTTATAGGGGTAGATTGGGGGGTGATAGGGGTAGATTGGGGGGTGATAGGGGTAGATTAGGGGGGTTATAGGGGTAGATTGGGGGTGATAGGGGTAGATTGGGGGGTGGAAGAGGGGAGAGGGAGATGAGGAATGAAGATGGTAATGGTGGGGGGGGGGGGGGCGGAATGGAAAGCGAGAGGTGGAATGGGGTTTATTATTATTATTTTCTGCCACAAACGTGGAATGGGGCGGGAAGGGGGTGATTCTGGGAGAGTGAGGATAGTAGGGATAACACAATGAGGCTGAGACAAGACACACACACTCCCTATTCCCTATCCCATGACCGTCCTCCTCATCTATCCCTCCCCCATCCCACCATCACTTTCCCTCCCTCCCCTTTGACCGTCTGCCCTCTCTAATCCTTTCCCCCCTTCCTCACCCTTTCCGTTTCTTTCCTCGCTGCTGACTCTTCCTCCATCCCACATACATAAAACAAAATAACCAGAATGGTGCCAAACATAACAATATATGGATACAGGAAACTGCAGAACGCCTATTGGTCCACACGAGGCAGCTCCTATTGGTCCCATACGAGGCAGCTCCTATTGTCCCACACGAGGCAGCTCCTATTGGTCCACACGAGGGGGGACGCCTATTCGTCCATAGGTCCATACGAGGCAGCTCCTATTGGTCCATACGAGACTCACCTAACCTAATCATATTGCATGTGCTGCAGAGATTAACATATAGTTCACAAAACTGAAATACTAACGCCACAAAATCATTTTGAAATGGTCCACTAACCTTATACTTTCTCCCTCAGCTATCCTATCCCACCCTAAACTTTCCGCTTCTCCCTTGCCTTCTTCATCCTTATCCTCCGTCCTTATCCTCCGTCCCTATCCTGCAGCGGGATCACAGCAGTTACAAAGATGAACTGGACACCCTGGACACGAAGATTTTTGCCTTCAGATAAACATACAGAACCCCCCACACTGTCCTGTGCCAGCGAGACAACAAGGTGCATCTCCTATCTGCTTGACAGCTGCGGCTGCAAAACTTTATATGAAGCTCACGTGTGTGTGTGACTCTATCTACCTACAAGAGGAGCCTATCTACAACCCCAGAACGAGAGAGAGAGAGAGAAGAGAGATAGAGAGATAGAGAGATAGAGAGGGAGGGAGAGAGAGAGATGTCTGAGACATTTTTGGTGTTATCTTAAAAGCCAACGTGCTCAAGGTTCCCTTCCTCCTTCCTTTTTGATCTTACAATCATAAATAACCGGAAGATAGTGTCTACAACACAACCAGAAGATGGTGTTTACAACACAAGACGTTTAACCCCGAGGAGCCCCGATCCAGCTGAAGCTCTCAAGGGCGTTCACTCCATCAGCGATGATGTATTCCTCGTCCTTCTCGCCTTTGGATCGTTCTCACAATTAGCATATATATATATAGGGCAGGTAAACAATGTGAGAGAGAATAAGGAATGAGACAAAATGAGAAGAACGTGTGAGCGATGGGGAAGGAGATGAGACAATAAAACAGGGAGATGGAGTGTAGTGGATTAGAAAGGGATTGATGAGAGGTGAGACATTATTAAGACAGATCGTTGAGTTTAATGATGGTGATAATCAAGAAGAAATAAAGATGGTGCACGAATATATTTTAAGAGGGGAAGGAAGAAAGAGGGAGATAAGATGAGGGGAGTGAGGAAGGGAGAAGGAGAGTTATGGGAGGGAGGTGAGAGGACGAGAGCGTGAAATTGTGTAATATGGAAACAGGGAAGAATCTTGCGCGTGCACACACGCACGCACGCAAGCGCGCGAGCACGCACACACACACACACACACACACACACACACACACACACACACACACACACACACACACACACACACACACACACACACACACACACAAACACACACACACACACACACACACACACACACACACACACACACACACACACACACACACACACACACACACACACACACACACACACACACACACACACACACACACACACACACACATACACACACACACACACACACACACATACACACACACACATATACATACATATATACACAAATGTACGGAGGGAAGTACAGCAGTACACAACCACATCGTGGAACGGAAACTGTTGCTCTGTATCTCCACTTAGAGACCAGTCTAAGTGGCTGGATATGAGGGGTGGGGAAGGGGGTCCTGAGACAACGTCAGTGGTCGTCATAAGACATCAGTGGTGGTCGTGAGACATCAGTGGTGGTCGTAAGACATCAGTGGTGGTCGTGAGACATCAGTGGTGGTCGTAAGACATCAGTGGTGGTCGTAGGACATCAGTGGTGGTCGTAGGACATCAGTGGTGGTCGTAGGACATCAGTGGTGGTCGTAAGACATCAGTGGTGGTCGTAAGACATCAGTGGTGGTCGTGAGACATCAGTGGCGGTCGTGAGACAACACCGGAGAATGTTCTCTACATCAAAAGATCAAAAACACTTCCGTGTTGTACATCTATATAAATAAAAATGGAAATGTTCGATTATTCAAAATTGCTGATCTCCGAAAGTTTTTCACCGATTGTTTTGAAATTTTCACACAACGTTCCATTCGAATCCGAGCGGGTTTTTATATACATACTATATAGATGTCACGTCACTGACGGCAAAAAAAAAAACATGCTTTTTTGGAAAAACTGTGTTTTTCATGTGATGGAAATTTTCGAAACCTCTTTACTGATGGCTTTGAAATTTTGACACAACGTTGCATTCGAATAGGCGCGTGTTTTTATACACCTACTATATACATGCCTCACCTGTGACAGGAAAAAAGCATGTTTTTTTTTTTTTAAACAGCGTCATCAGTTGGACGTAAGAGCAACACATGCTGTAATCTTATAAAATTCTTCGCCGATTGCTTTGAAATTGTGACACAACCTTCCATTCCAATAGGCGCGTGTTATTATATACCTACTATATAGATGTCACACCTGTGACAGGTAAAAACATGTTTTTTATTTTTTTTATTTTTAAACAGCGCCACCTGTTTCACGTAATAGCAACACTCACTATACTAAATATGCTACGATTCCATTTCAATGTGTCCATTTGCATTGATAAATTGAATTTTCATAGATCTTCGATTTATTTTCATTTTGATCTAATTATTTTGTGTGACATTGCATTGGAATTGAGCTGTGTTGTTTACCATGCCGTTTAATTCGTGTGTATAGTTTATTTTTTTATTTTTTCATTGTTTTTATTTGTTTTTTAACTTTTTTCTTATATTTAAGTGATGGGAACATCAGATCATTTGGGAATGCATCGGACGAGGGAATGGGGAATGGTGGGGAGGATGAGGGGACTGGGGATGGGGGATGGTGGGGAGGACAAGGGGACTGGGGATGGAGGATGGTGGGAAAGGACGAGGGGACGGGGGAGGGGGAGAATGGTAGGGAGGACGAGGGGACGGTGGAGTGGTGGATGGTGGGGAAGAGAAAGGGACGGGGGAGGGGGGAAATGGAGGGGAGGACTGGGAGATATAAGAAGGATGCTGTGGCACAGCAACGCATGAGCCACAGCAACGCGTGACCGGGTACAGCTAGGTACCCCATAATTAAGAAATGTGTCTAACTCTGCTGCCAATACCATCCACCATATGAGTCTGGACCTGAAAGTAATCACCAGGGAAGCTTAGTCCAAGGCCAAGAATCATCGAACACTTCAAATGTCCGCCTACG
>NC_091150.1:36487211-36527987 GCF_040958095.1 Procambarus clarkii | reverse complement strand
GAGTGGACAGCGCCCGGGATTCGTAGTCCTTGGGACCGGGGATCGATCCCCGGCGATGGCGGAAACAAATGGGTAGTTTCTTTCACCCTGATGCGCCAGTTCACCTAGCAGTAAATAGGTACCTGGGAGTTAGACAGCTGTTACGGGCTGCTTCCTGTGTGTGTGTGTGTGTGTGTGTGTGTGTGTGTGTGTGTGTGTGTGTGTGTGTGTGTGTGTGTGTGTGTTTACTAGTTGTGTTTTTGCGGGGGTTGAGCTTTGCTATTTCGGCCCGCCTCTCAACTGTCAATCAACTGTTTACTAACAACTACTTTTTTTTTTTTTTTTTTTTTCACACCACACACACACACCCCAGAAAGCAGCCCGTGACAGCTGACTAACTCCCAGGTACCTATTTACTGCTAGGTAACAGGGGCACTTAGGGTGAAAGAAACTTTGCCCATTTGTTTCTGCCTCGTGCGGGAATCGAACCCGCGCCACAGAATTACGAGTCCTGCGCGCTATCCACCAGGCTACGAGGCCCCTAAAAAAACTCCTGTGTGTGTGTATGTGTGTGTGTGTGTGTGTGTGTGTGTGTGTGTGTGTGTGTGTGTGTGTGTGTGTGTGTGTGTGTGTGTGTGTGTGTGTGTGTGTGTGAAAAATAAGATTGACTGACAGTTGTCAGGCGGGCCAAAAGAGCCAGAGCTCAACCCCCGCAAGCACAACTAAGTGAATACACAGACATTCCTATTAAACAGCCCGTAGCAGCTGTCTAACTCCCAGGTACCTATTTACTGCTAGGTGAACAGGTACATTAGAATGAAAGAAAGTCTGCCTATTTGTTTCTGCCTCCGCCGCGAGACCCCCCTCCCCCGTGTGTGTGTGTGTGTGTGTGTGTGTGTGTGTGTGTGTGTGTGTGTGTGTGTGTGTGTGTGTGTGGGTGGGTGGTGGAAGCCTGTGCTCCATACACTGGTGATATCGACTCGGAGGTATTAAAAGCCTCACACACACACACACACACACACACACACACAAACACACACACACACACACACACACACACACACACACACACACACACACGTGGTTATTGGTGATTGTTACCCCCTCGCGATTGTGTGAACAGCTCCAGCTGCTCATTTCACGGGATGATTGTGAGGCGACAGTGAGAGATGAAAGAGGAAAGGCCTACGTATGATGGGTTTAATAGGCTCGTCCCGTGAAAATAACCGTGAAAAATAAAATAAATAAATCTAGTGCAGGCCTATTCAAGTGTTTTTAATCATTATTTTTGTTTAGCGATATTTTTTTTTTGTTAATTGGTACCATACGATAATTATGACGAGTTGAACAAGCCTTCTCGGTCATTAAAACTTGTAAACAATTTACGCATTTTGATGGATCAATTTCCGCCAGTGATACAATTTCCCCCCCCCCCCGCCCCCCCGCCCGGATCTGTTTCTTTCCTGTATTCTTCCCTAAAAATCTAATCCCAATATGAGGAAATACTGAAGACATACACTGGGATCGAACCCTTGTACCTGGACTTGTTTTTATCATTTACTATAGACTAGGAAGGCGATGGTTTACTGGAGATTATGATGGCGTGGTTTACTGTAGACTATGATGGGGTGGATTAGAATTGAAGTTATTTACCTTTGTGCAGCCAGGCCGCTGAGCTTACCTGAGGAGAGAAAGATTTCATTATTTACAAAGTCGGACAAATAAGCTGTATTATATAAATATATATATATATATATATATATATATATATATATATATATATATATATATATATATATATATATATATATATATATATATATATATATATATATATATATATATATATTATTAAATATGACCGAAAAAGTAAGATTAATAATTCTAACACGAATTTTCTCAATCTTTCGTACATTACGCTTCACTGTTGGAGGTAAATCAAATGCCCAGTATATAGGCAAGACAACAACATCTCTTTCTAGGCGTTTAACGATGCATAAACAACAGGGCTCCATTAAGGAACATATAATCTCTTCCCATAACCAAACCATCGCCAGAGAAATCCTAGTAAACAACACAGAAATCATCGATAGATACAGCGATAGCAGGCGGCTTGACGTTTGCGAGGCACTACACATCAAGAAGTCAACACCAGCAATCAACAGCCAATTATTGCACAACTATATTCTACCCACCTCAAGACTCCGCTCCAATATAGAAGCATCAAGAAATATGGACCAATAGGCTTTCTACAAACACTTCTATTCAATACCCATTGTTTCTGTTCTGTCTTGTGTTGATACTTTTAATACCCTATTAATATCCTCTAGTGTTCTGTCTTGTGTTAATGCCACATCATCCTTCCCACCTCACTCAAATGTAATGCCACATCACCCTTCCCACCTCACTCAAATGTAGATATAAAATGAGGGAAACGCAAGTTCTAATCAGTTGTGTATTTGTGAAGTCTTTGAAAATGTAATAAGTTTTACGAAACGCGCCCGTGTCGCGTCAGACTAGAAATAAAAATGAATTTTGGAGAAGTGATTTTTGATTTACCTCCAACAGTGAAGCGTAATGTACGAAAGATTGAGAAAATTCGTGTTAGAATTATTAATCTTACTTTTTCAGTCATATTTAATAATATATGTCTACAGGAAAGACTGCTACCAAAATATACTAATGTTAAAGTGCACGACCCAGCAGCAAGGAATCAAGCCTTCACGATAAAATATCGCCAGGATCTGATTCGTGATCAGATATACAAGGCAGAGAATGAAATCAAAGACAACAAAACGCAACTACTTCATGCTACAAACGAGTGGAGAAATAGCAACATCGACCATAGTATCCGTACCCGCATTGAACAACACCTCGACATCCTCACAGACCAACATCACCTCAGCACTGAAACAAGGATTATCAAGAAACTAACAACATTATATGGAGGACCTATGGCAATTCCACGACCAAGAGATGGCTTCCTGAACCTTGCAGGAATTAACCTCACTGAGGACCAAGTCACTCTCCTAAATCTGGGCATAAACTGTCATGTTATGTCCAGACCGAGTGAAATGGCCCGGAAAGTAGAGTTGGAAATTCTGTTGGACGACATATTCGACCTCGAGACACAAAAGAAGGTCACTACCAAAGATACCTTACAAGCAGAACTTATTGCAGAAGGAGGAAAGAATCGAGGCAACTACAGAAGCACCATACTGTCCCCCGAGCTTAGAGCGGCAGCTAAAAGCCTTCGTGAGAACAAGGAGATAGTTGTCAGGAGAGGTGACAAGTCGCCAATATATGTCATTCTTAAAAAAGACGAATATCTGGCGAAAATGAACATCATACTCTCTGACCAAACTAAGTTCCAAAGGGTAACGAAGGACACTACAGCCGAATTAAAAGTAAAGGTCAACAAACTGATCGAAACTGTGAACGCCAAGAAATCCGGACTCCACCTGCCAAAGATCATTGGGGAATATAAACCTGGATATGCGTATGGAAATGTCAAGACGCACAAGCCTGGAAACCCACTTCGGCCAATCATTAGCCAGATACCCACACCCACGTACAGATTGGCGAAGCGACTCAACGGCCTGCTGACTCCTTATGTTCCTTGCGCCTTCAGCCTGAAGTCTCCAAAGGAATTTGTGGACTTACTGCGGGGCGCACGGGCCACAGGGATAAGAGCCTCGTTGGACGTAGAATCGCTGTTTACCAACGTACCTGTGGACGAGACAATCGGAATGATAGCCGACAGAGTGTATCGTGATCCAGCCTGTACTCCTCTTGACATGCCAGAAAGTATTCTGAGGAAACTACTCCAAGCTTGTACTAAAGAGGCACCCTTCTTGAGCCCGGATGGGCACATGTATAAGCAAGTAGATGGGGTCGCCATGGGTTCTCCCCTAGGTGTCCTGTTTGCAAACTTCTACATGGGTACCATCGAGCAAAAAGTCTTAGTCGACATGAACTTGAAACCGGCCATATACTGCAGGTATGTTGACGACATTTTTACACAGGTACCTGATGTCAGACATCTGCAGGAGCTGAAGGAGGCATTTGAGCAGAGTTCCGTGCTGCGTTTCACTTACGAGACGGAAAAGGATGGGAAGCTGCCTTTTCTAGATGTAACAGTCATGGAAAAGGGCGGAGGTTTCCACACTGCAGTCTACACAAAGGAAACAAACATAGGAATGTGCCTAAATGCCAACAGCGACTGCCCTGACAGGTACAAGAGGAGTGTTGTTAACGCATACGTCGACCGTGCTCTCAGCCACAGCTCAGAATGGAAGCAAGTCGACGAAGAACTCTGTAGGGTAAGGCAGGTCCTAGTCAATAACGGCTTCTCCAATGGTTTCATCGAAGACATCATAAGAAGGAAAGTGAAAAGCCATGCAACCTCCGATGAGACTACTAACACAACACCTATACCCCCTATTAGACTATTTTACAGGAACTTCTTTTCCACAGCTCATAAAACAGAGGAAAGGGTCCTGAAAGATATTGTTAATAGAAACGTTATCCCTACAGACAAAAATCAGAGGATACAACTGACGATTTACTATAAAACCAGAAAAACGGCCAGCCTACTCATGAGAAACTCTCCAGACACGAAACAGAACGCTTTAAAAGAGACTAACGTCGTCTATGCCTTCAAATGCCCACTTGGGGACTGTAAGCTCCAAAAAACCCAGTATATAGGCACGACAACAACATCTCTTTCTAGGCGTTTAACGATGCATAAACAACAGGGCTCCATTAAGGAACATATAATCTCTTCCCATAACCAAACCATCGCCAGAGAAATCCTAGTAAACAACACAGAAATCATCGATAGATACAGCGATAGCAGGCGGCTTGACGTTTGCGAGGCACTACACATCAAGAAGTCAACACCAGCAATCAACAGCCAATTATTGCACAACTATATTCTACCCACTTCAAGACTCCGCTCCAATATAGAAGCATCAAGAAATATGGACCAATAGGCTTTCTACAAACACTTCTATTCAATACCCATTGTTTCTGTTCTGTCTTGTGTTGATACTTTTAATACCCTATTAATATCCTCTAGTGTTCTGTCTTGTGTTAATGCCACATCATCCTTCCCACCTCACTCAAATGTAATGCCACATCACCCTTCCCACCTCACTCAAATGTAGATATAAAATGAGGGAAACGCAAGTTCTAATCAGTTGTGTATTTGTGAAGTCTTTGAAAATGTAATAAGTTTTACGAAACGCGCCCGTGTCGCGTCAGACTAGAAATAAAAATGAATTTTGGAGAAGTGATTTTTGATTTACCTCCAACAGTGAAGCGTAATGTACGAAAGATTGAGAAAATTCGTGTTAGAATTATTAATCTTACTTTTTCGGTCATATTTAATAATATATGTCTACAGGAAAGACTGCTACCAAAATATACTAATATATATATATATATATATATATATATATATATATATATATATATATATATATATATATATATATATATATATATATATATATATATATATATATATATATATATATATATATATATATATATATATATATATATACCAAAAATCACATGAGACATGCCCATGACATCACCCTAACAAAAGAAATGTTGAATAAAAACACTTGTATAATAGACAAAACCCAAGATGTAAGAAGATTACAAATTCTTGAATCCACATAAAAATAGAACAACCTACCATAAATACCCAAATTATGGAATTATTCACTCTACCCACCATGCGAATAAGAACAAGTCCTAAACATGAAGATGCCAACATAGAACTCAGAAGCCAACTTAAAAAGGATATCATCAGCGGCATATGCTAGATTGACTAACATAAGAACTGCCTTTAGAAACTTGTCTAAGGAATAGTTCAGGTCCCTGTATACCACTTATGTCACACCAATCGTGGAGTATGCAGCTTCAGACTGGAGTTCATACCTAGTTAAACACAAGACAAAGTTAAGAGAAGATTCAGAGGTATGCTACCAGACTAGTCCCAAAATTGAGAGGTATGAGCTACGAGGAAAGGTTAAGGGAGCTAAACCTCACGTCCCTGGAAGAAAGAAGAGTAAGGAGAGACATGATCACCATCTACAAAATTGTCAGGGTGGACTAAGAGAAACAATTTAACACGGGTGGAATACGAACAAGGGGACACAGGTGGAAACTTAGTACCCAAATGAGCCAGAGACATTAAAAAGATTTTTTTCAGTGTCAGAGTAGTTATCAAATGGAATGCATTAGGCAAACTTAATACTCAGTTTAAAATGTAGATTTGATAGAGCCCAATAGGCTCCAGAATCTGTGCAGCTGATGATTGACAGTTTCGAGGCGGGCCCAAAGAGCCAACGCTCAACCCCACCCTCCACAAGCACAACTAGGAGAGGACAAGAGCCATCACCAACACAAACCCCAGCCCTCACAAACACTGGCAATTCCACTAATTAAAGACTTAATGACTAATCCAACGTAGTTATCCAATCCTGGCCAAACTCTCTCAATCATCTGCTGCAGAACAATCATACAGCATCATACAATCATCATACAATCATTCAGAGTGTTCGGCGCCCAGTTGGGGCTTAATTTGATCACAATCAATGATGTATCAATTAAAGCTTATTGTTCATATTGTGGTGAATTTGCAAGAGTGGATTGCAACTCTGTCTGTACCTGTCTATAGTGACCGCCTGGCTACAACGGCTGCCTGGCTAAGGGGGACACTTAGGTAAAAGGACCACGTGGTCCGTATAATTACCAACCCTTTCAAACAACCGCATTTTTTGTCAGTGGACACATAACTAAGTCGTTGACATATTGTTTGCAACAACCTATTTATAGCGACCACTTGTTGCAGTAAACGTTTGTCCATAGTGACCACCTCCGTAGAACGATTACCTGTCAATATCGACCACCTATCTATATCGACCACCTATCTATATCGACTACCTGCTTATATCGCCCCCCCCTGCTTATATCGACCACCTACTTATATCGACCACCTGCTTATATCGACTACCTGCCTATATCGACTACCTGCCTATATCGACCCCGTACCTATATCGACACCTCCCTCCTGCTTATATCGACCACCTGCTTACATCGACCATTGTACTATATCAATCACTTGATTGTTACGATCGTCCAGTGTATATATAAGCAGGCTGTTATATAGCTGTACCACTCCCTTTCTTGATCAACATCTTGCGTTCTCCCTTTCTTTATCTTCGTCTTGCCTTCTCTCCTATTCTGTTCCTCCAGAATGGCATTTCTTCCTATTCCTGCCATTCCATCCCTCTTCTCTCCCTCCTTCTATCCGTCAGCTTCCTCGTCACCTCCTAATTCTTCTTTTACCATCTAGATTTCCTCACCCGCCTCTTCCTCTTCCATTCTTTATCGGTCTGTCCCAACTCCTCTCTTCTCTCCTCCAATCTGCGTCTTCTAACTTTCCATGCACTTTCATCCGCCAACTGTCCCCTGTCCCCTGTCCCCTGTCTCCCTCCCCCCTCCTGTCTACTCCCCCCGCCAATCCCTGTCTAACGCCCCGTCCCCTCCCGTCTCCCGAAAGGCACCAGCTGGGGCATTTTTTACGGTAAATGATTTACCAAGGACCGACCTGGGATTTACGAGGCCAACATGGCGGCCCGAGTTGTAAATTGACCTGTAAATCACCCGAGTTTTACACTGGCGCGTTGTAGAGCAAGAGTTGGGTGTAAATGTGCGCGCCGTGTGTCATGTGTGTGTGTGTGTGTGTGTGTCATGTGTATGTGTCATGTGTCGTGTGTGTCATGTGTATGTGTCATGTGTCGTGTATGTGTGTGTACTCACCTAGTTGTGCATGAGTGGGGGAGAGGGGGGGGGGGGTGTTTGAGCTTCGGCTCTTTGGTCTCGCCTCTCAACTGTCAATCAACTGGTGTTGATTGGAATCAACTATCGCACTGAACAATGTAGGTACGTGAATGACGTGCCATTAAGACATCTGTCACTCATTCACGCATCTGGTCGCAAGAAGCCAGATGCATACACACATACACCCACACATACACACTCGTACCTCTGTCTGTGTGTATTCTCTCTCTCTCTATCCCTCCTTCCTAGCCCCAGCTACACTTCCTCTACCCCATCTTCCTATCCTCGGCCTTGCTAGGCCCAGGGGCGGGGGGGGAGGGGGGTGAACGCGTTTTGGAAGCCCAAATGGGAAATAATCTTCGAAAAAATATGTATCTCGCGAGCCCATGGAAATTTTGAGCTGCAGATTATAGTTAATTATTATTATGTATTTAAAAAAAAAAGTGTCGCTGTCGACATCACGTTCAAAATGTTAAAGTTTTATATATAAAAGGCTTTTATGTTACCAAACATAATATCAAGTGTTTTGCCAGATTTCTGTAACCTGGTGCTCAGGTCAGTTGAGTATGAGGAAAATCTGTGAAAAACATGAATCTACAAATTGAAGGGACGACGACGTTTCGGTCCGTCCTGGACCATTCTCAAGTCGATGAGAGAGATTTCTCAAGTCGAAATCGACTTGAGAATGGTCCAGGACGGACCGAAACGTCGTCGTCCCTTCAATTTCTAGTGTGTGGTCTGGTCAACATACTTCAGCCACGTTATTGTGACTCATCGCCTGCACATGAATCTACAAATCCACACAACGTCAGAATAACTCTGGTGAAGATAAATTTGTTTCATTCGTCAAAAAAACTGGAAAAGGAATTTCCTCCAAACACGTTTATGGACAAAAATCTCTACTAACCCAACGAGCCTAACAGACAGTTGCACGTGCAACATATCAGGTTATATCTTTACGAAACCTGTTGACCATTCGTGCCGGATGCACTCAGTTGTCTCACCAATTACTTTCGAAAGGTCAACCCATCGTGGGTTTCCAAGAATCAAGGGTCGGTGTCCCAAGACGACCCCCAAAAGACACAAGAATATGGCTTCGTCCTCTCTTTAACGTCTGAGAATAGAGATGAAACTGTGTGTGTGGACCTGTAGAGACACACACACAGAGCATTGTAACTGTTCCATCCGGCTTGACTTCTCCTGCTCGGGAGCTGAGCTCACATTGTTTACCAAACCCAGAAGTTGTGTGAAGTTTGTGTCTGTATATTGTCTGAGACCTTGTTGTTGTTACGCCAGTGATGTAGTTAATCTGTCTATTTCAGTCTCTCTCTCAGTCCCTCTTAGTGTCTCTCAGTCTCTCTCAGCCTCTCTCTGCCTCTCTCAGTCTGTCTCAGTCTCTCTCTGCCTCTCTCAGTCTGTCTCAGTCTCTCTCTGACTCTCTCTGCCTCTCTCAGTCTCTCTCTGCCTCTCTCAGTCTCTCTCTGACTTTCTCTGCCTCTCTCAGTCTCTCTCTGCCTCTCTCAGTCTCTCTCTGCTTCTCTCAGTCTTTCTCTGCCTCTCTCAGTCTGTCTCAGTCTCTCTCTGTCTCTCAGTCTCTCTCAGTCCCTCTCAGTGTCTCTCAGTCTCTCTCAGTCTCTCTTTCAGTCTCTCTCAGTCCCTCTCAGTGTCTCTCAGTCTCTCTCAATCTCTCTCAATCTCTCTCAGTCTCTCTCAATCTCTCTCAATCTCTCTCAATCTCTCTCAGTCTGTCTCAGTCTCTCTCAGTCCCTTTCAGTCTCTCTCAGTCCCTCTCAGTCTCTCTCTCTCTGTCTTAAATACATAATCACAGCTGAAATTTTATTTTAACACCTGTAACTTTAAGGACCATTTACAAGGCTTAAGAAGCTGGCTTTCAAAAGAGAAAATTAGGCCTTAATGACCTTACATTTAAGGGTCATAAGAGAGCAGTTTTGTGCTGTTCTACTTATATTTATTGCATCTTAATGACCCTACATATTCAAGTGTTATTTCTACTAAATAAAGCCTTAATGAATATGTATTTAGAGTCTCAACTGGAAATAATTACGTACATTAATATATGGAATTTTTTTAAATGTCTGATGTCTATTTAAGAAAATTTTAAATGGTTGATGTTTATTTAGGAAAACTTTAAATGCCTGATGTTTATTTTGGGAAACTTTAAATTTCACTAACAGTTAACCAGCTAAATAAATGGTTTACTGATTAAAAAGGCAAGGTAGATTATTGCAAGGGGTAGACTCCTCCCTCACTTTCCTACACCCTGCCTCTTTGTCTCCCTTCTTATCTCCCTTCCTCTTCTCACGATAGTTTTCTCCCCTCTCCATTTTTGGCCTTTCCTATCCTCCTTACGATAGACCTACCTCCCCCACGACAAATCCTCCGCCTCCCCAAGATAGACCTCTCCCCCTCCCTCTATCAAGATTAGACCTCTCCTGTCCCCACGATAGACACTTCATCTCCCTACGAAAGACCCGCCCATCTCCCCCACCTGGTTGCTTACCTGGTTGATACCTGGTTGATGGGGTTCTGGGAGTTCTTCTACTCCCCAAGCCCGGCCCGAGGCCAGGCTCGACTTGTGAGAGTTTGGTCCACCAGGCTGTTGCTTGGAGCGGCCCGCAGGGCCACGTACCCACCACAGCCCGGCTGATCCGGAACTTCTCTTAGAAAACCGTCCAGTTTTCTCTTGAAGATGTCCACGGTTGTTCCGGCAATATTTCTTATGCTCGCTGGGAGGACGTTGAACAACCGCGGACCCCTGATGTTTATACAGTGCTCTCTGATTGTGCCTATGGCACCTCTGCTCTTCACTGGTTCAATCTTGCATTTTCTTCCATATCGTTCACTCCAGTACGTTGTTATTTTACTGTGTAGATTTGGGACCTGACCCTCCAGTATTTTCCATGTGTATATTATTTGGTATCTCTCTCGTCTCCTTTCTAGAGAGTACATTTGGAGAGCTTTGAGACGATCCCAATAATTTAGGTGTTTTATCTCGTCTATGCGTGCCGTATATGTTCTCTGTATTCCCTCTATTTCAGCAATCTCTCCTGCTCTGAAGGGGGAAGTGAGTACTGAGCAGTACTCGAGACGGGACAGCACAAGTGACTTGAAGAGTACAACCATTGTGATGGGATCCCTGGATTTGAAAGTTCTCGTAATCCATCCGATCATTTTTCTGGCTGACGCGATATTTGCTTGGTTATGCTCCCTAAACGTTAGGTCGTCGGACATCATTATTCCCAAATCCTTGACATGCTGTTTTTCTACTATGGGAAGATTCGATTGTGTTTTGTACCCTGTATTATGTTTCAGATCCTCATTTTTGCCGTACCTGAGTACCTGAAATTTATCACTGTTAAACATCATGTTATTTTCTGCTGCCCAATCAAAAACTTTGTTGACATCTGCTTGTAGTTTTTCAATGTCTTCAGCAGAGGTAATTTTCATGCTGATTTTTGTGTCATCTGCAAAGGACGACACGAAGCTGTGGCGTGTATTTTTGTTTATATCAGATATGAGAATAAGGAACAGTAGCGGTGCAAGGACTGTACCTTGAGGTACAGAGCTTTTAACATCGCTTGGACTCGATTTTATCTGATTGACTGTTACTCTTTGTGTTCTGTTCGACAGGAAATTGAGTATCCAGCGTCCTACTTTTCCAGTTATTCCCATTGACCTCATTTTGTGAGCTATCACCCCATGGTCACATTTGTCGAACGCCTTTGCAAAGTCTGTGTATACAACATCTGCATTTTGCTTGTCTTCTAGGGCTTCTGTGATTTTGTCATAGTGGTTGAGTAACTGTGACAGACAGGATCTTCCCGCTCTAAATCCATGTTGTCCTGGATTGTGCAATTCATTGTTTTCCATAAAACTAGAAATTTGATTCCTAATCACTCTTTCAAACACTTTTATTATGTGTGATGTTAGTGCAACTGGCCTATAATTTTTTGCCAAGGCTTTACTCCCCCCCTTGTGCAACGGAGCTATATCTGCAGATTTAAGTGCTGCTGGTATCTCCCCTGTATCCAGGCTCTTTCTCCATATTACGCTGAGTGCTCTCGCTACTGGTACTTTACATTTCTTTATGAATATTGAATTCCAGGAGTCAGGCCCAGGAGCTGAGTGCATAGGCATATTATCAATTTCTCTTTCAAAGTCTTCCGAGTTTGTGGTAATATCCGTTATATTATCTGCAGCTTGAATGTCATTCATAAAGAAGCTGTCTGGGTCATCAACTTTCATGTTGTTTATTGGTGTGCTAAACATAGCCTCATACTGGCTTCTTAGAATTTCACTAATCTCTTGTTGTCCTCTGTGTACGTACCTTCATTTGTAATTAACGGTCCAATACTGGTCGAGGTTTTGGATTTTGATTTTGCGTATGTGAAAAAATATTTCGGATTTTTCCTTATCTCTTGTATAGCTTTCTGTTCCAATTCCATTTCCTCAGACTCATATGATCGCTTCAACGTTTGTTCTATTTCCTCAATCTTCCTGCTTAGGCTTGTTTTCCTTGCTTGTGATAGTTGTGTCTGCCGAAGCATTTCCGTTATTTTTTTCCTTCTCCTGTACAGTCGTCTCCGTTCTCTTTCTAGAGTGGTCCTCTTTCTGCCCCTCCTCACAGACACGTGCTTCAAGCAGACCTTGTAAGCTTCAGCTGTCAGTTGAGCTATTCCCTGTGTGGGAGTTTTGTCGCTTAAGACAGTCTCCCATTGAATGGTTGCAAGGTCTACATTTATTTTTTCCCAGTCAATCCTCTTATTGTTGAAATTGAATTGATTGAATATTCCTTCTCGCTTGTTTGGTCTCTTAGACCTACTACCGTTATTTATGCTAGTTCGCACTTCAATGAGCTTATGGTCTGAGTATGAAGTATCTGAGATTGTGATATCCCTGATTAGTTCATCATTGTTTGTGAATAACAAGTCTAGTGTGTTTTCGTTCCTAGTTGGTTCTGTAATCTGTTGATTGAGCGAGAATTTGTCACAGAATCTCAAAAGTTCTCTAACCTGTGGTTGGTTATTTCCCGGGTCATTCCCTGCTATGATATTTGTGTTTGCCGTTCTCCATCTTAGACTCGGTAAATTGAAATCTCCAAGAAAGATAATATCTGGAGCTGGGTTGCTAGGTTCACCACAATAGACCGCCCCCCCAAACTCCCCACAATAGACCGCCCCCCCTCCCCCCAACTCCACACACTTCAGCATTAATATTCTTCACTCTCTACTGAGCTCAGACATGTCCAGTACGCTGCTGAGGGGTTGGAGGTGGGGAGGGGGTATATAGGTAGGTGTGGGGGGGGGGGAGTGAGGGTGGGGAGGGGGAGGCTCTTACACGCCTCCTTCCCCAATTCCTCACCACTCATTGCCAATTCATGGAGAGAGGAGGGGGAGGGAGGGGAGGGTGGGGGAGGTTCTGGGGAATTTTTACGATGTCTCACCGTCATGCATCATTATCGCCTGGGTGAGAGTGAAGGGGGGAGGGGAGGGGAGAGGAGAGGAGGAGAGGGGGGATGAAGGGGAAGATGGGGGGGGGGAAGGTTGTTGGACAATCGACTTGAGAATGGTTCAGGACGGCCCGAAACGTCGTCGTCCCTTCACTTTCTAGTGTGTGGTCTGGTCAACATGGGGGAGAGGGTTGAGAAAGAAAAGAGAGAGAGAGAGAGAGAGAGAGAGAGAGAGAGAGAGAGAGAAGGAGAGAGAGAGAGAGAGAGAGAGAGAGAGAGAGAGAGAGAGAGGTAGGGTTGTGAAGGGAAAGTTGTGCAATATGCAAGGTTGTGGGCTGCAAGGGAACAAGAGCTTCAATGAAGCCTTCTTCATGTTATCTTGAGATGATTTCGGGGCTTAGCGTCCCCACGGCCCGGTCCTCGACCAGGCCTCCTTTTTTTTTGTTACACACTCCCCCAGGAAGCAGCTGTCTAACTACCAGGTAACTATTTACTGCTAGGTGAATAGGCGCAACAGGGTGAAAGAAACTATGCCCATTTTGTTGTTTCCGTCTCCGCCGGGGATCGAACCCGGAAGCTTAGGACTGCGAATCCCGAGCGCTGTCCACTCAGCCTTTCACTATCGCAGTGACAATAATAATAATAATATTCTTATTATAATTATTATTCTTAATATCAATAATAATAGGTATTATCCAGGCTTGCCAACTGGCCAATTACCGCCGCCAACGGCACCCAATTTTCCACCAATAAGGAGACATTTGCTGTCATTACTACCGATAACCACCCCCCCCCCCCACGGAGAGGCTCCTTGGATCACCTTGTTAAGCAGTCTGCACCATGGAGATGAAGACCTCGCTATTTCCATAAATTTTTCCTTTCCAGCTCAAAATTATTTTAATTATTATTAGATTTTCCAATGTTCGTAAAATTACGTTTTAATTGAAAATAATTATTTTTAAACACCCCCCCTCCCCCATCCTGGATAGTTTTAATTAATTATTTTTTTTAATTATTTGGTTTACTGTGAATTTGGTCTGTATCTTGGATATTATTCAATTATAGAGCGGCCACCAGTTATTGTGAACTGAATTGGATTGTAGACATTTGAACCAAATTGTTCCTATTTAACACAATTGGAGGAGGATATTATTATCGCCTAATGTATATATTGCAACAACCTTTCACAAAGCGATAGAGCGACTTAGCTTATTCTATCCAAATCTTATCTAATCCATCGCTAACAACGCCGAACCCAGCATAACTTATGCTAATTGAACCAAATTTACTCCAACCTAAAAACTAGTTTTTACACTCTGCAATTGGCCCATTGAAAGGCGCCGAGGACACTTACCCACAATCGACGCACAATCGACCCACAATCGACCCACAATCGACCCACAATCGATGCAGAAACGACCCACAATCGACCCACAATCGACCCACAATCGATGCAGAAACGACCCACAATCGACGCACAATCGACGCACAATCGACGCACAATCGACGCACAATCGACCCACAATCGATGCAGAATCGACCCACAATCGACGCACAATCGACCCACATTCGACGCACAATCGACCCACAATCGACGCACAATCGACCCACAATCGACCCACAATCGATGCAGAAACGACCCACAATCGACGCACAATCGACGCACAATCGACGCACAATCGACGCACAATCGACCCACAATCGATGCAGAATCGACCCACAATCGACGCACAATCGACCCACATTCGACGCACAATCGACCCACAATCGACGCACAATCGACCCACAATCGACCCACAATCGACACACAATCGACGCACAATCGACCCACAATCGACGCACAATCGACCCACAATCGACGCACAATCGACGCACAATCGACCCACAATCGACGCACAATCGACCCACAATCGACGCACAATCGACCCACAATCGACGCACAATCGACCCACAATCGACGCACAATCGACCCACAATCGACGCACAATCGACCCACAATCGACGCACAATCGACGCACAATCGACCCACAATCGACGCACAATCGACACACAATCGACGCACAATCGACCCACAATCGACCCACAATCGACACACAATCGACCCACAATCGACACACAATCGACGCACAATCGACGCACAATCGACCCACAATCGACGCACAATCGACACACAATCGACCCACAATCGACCCACAATCGACACACAATCGACACACAATCGACCCACAATCGACACACAATCGACACACAATCGACCCACAATCGACGCACAATCGACCCACAATCGACCCACAATCGACGCACAATCGACCCACAATCGACGCACAATCTACCCACAATCGACGCACAATCTACATGCTTTTTTTATTATTTTTAAAATAGCATGCAGCTACCATTCCTTCCCTCCGTCCCATCCCAAATCCACATCCCGATCCCTTCCAAGTGATATATAGTCGTAATGGCTTGGCGCTTTCTCCTGGTAGTTCCCTTCCCTACCCTAGTCCTTATCTCGGGCAGGGTCACGTTATCAAGTAGCTTATTCTGGCGAGCTTTGGGTACACTGTGAGGATATCTTCAAGACCCACGAGAGTTAATAAAGTGATTGCAAAGCTCCAGGTACCTCATGTCAGCTAGGTCTGAATGGTCTAATAACTGGGCATTGTGTGACTGTAGTGTGGGAGATCATGCCGCAGTTCCTGCTCACAGAGTTTGCAACTGGAGTGCTCAGGATTGGGAGATCCGTCACCTGTAGCCACCTGCCACAGGTAACAGTAACCCGACCTGATCCTGGTAACCACTGTGTCGCACAGTCTGGTCAACAACTGTGTCGCACAGTCTGGTCAACCACTGTGTCGCACAGTCTGGTCAGCCACTGTGTCGCACAGTCTGGTGAACCACTGTGTCGCACAGTCTGGTGAACCACTGTGTCGCACAGTCTGGTCGACCACTGTGTCGCACAGTCTGGTCAACCACTGTGTCGCACAGTCTGGTGAACCACTGTGTCGCACAGTCTGGTCAACCACTGTGTCGCACAGTCTGGTCGACCACTGTGTCGCACAGTCTGGTCAACCATTGTGTCGCACAGTCTGGTCAACCTCCACTGTGTCGCACAGTCTGGTCAACCACTGTGTCGCACAGTTTGGTCAACCATTGTGTCGCACAGTTTGGTCAACCATTGTGTCGCACAGTCTGGTCAACCTCCACTGTGTCGCACAGTCTGGTCAACCACTGTGTCGCACAGTCTGATGAACCACTGTGTCGCACAGTCTGGTCAGCCACTGTGTCGCACAGTCTGGTCAACCACTGTGTCGCACAGTCTGGTCGACCACTGTGTCGCACAGTCTGGTCAACCACTGTGTCGCACAGTCTGGTCGACCACTGTGTCGCACAGTCTGGTCGACCACTGTGTCGCACAGTCTGGTCGACGTTTTGTACTGTCTCATATATCAAAATAAATCAGCTTTTTATACTGGTGCTTTCAGTGCCCCGTGGGAGTGGGGAACCCCGCAGTGCCCCGTGGGAGTGGGGAACCCCGCAGGTGTTGGGAACCATATAGTGTTGAGAGCAGAGACGGCGGTGCCCGGGTCTCCTGCTGCTTCCTCCTTCTTACACGCTAGTTTGGCTGCCGTGTCTGTGTCATTATGATTGTGTTGTGGTTGGTGGTGGTAGTGGTGGTGGTGGTGGTAGTGGTAGTGGTGGTGGGGGTGGGGGTGGAGGTGGTGGTTGGGGTGGGAGGTTGTGGTGGTGGTGGTTGTGGTGGTGGTGGTGGGGTGGTAGTGGTAGTGGTAGTGGTAGTGGTGGTGGTGGTGGGGGTGGTAGTGGTGATGGTGGTGGTAGTGGTGGTACTGCTACTAACGCTTCACCAAGCCTCGCCCTCACCCCATACATGTCATTACCTTTATGTACCATCTCTCTCTCTCTCTCCCGTTCTCCCTCTCCTCTCATTCTCTTCCATCTCCCTCTCCTTTATTGACCTCCCTTGCTTCCTCTCAACACTTTTACCTATCACTGGATAGTGTCTTTATGGATATCTGATCCCTTCTTCATCCTCTCCTCTTCCTTCTCCTTATCCTCCCTCTCTTCCTTCTTCCATTCTTTCTCGTATTTCGCTCTTTCTCCTTCCCATCTTACCCTTCCACTTTCTCTTTCGTGTCCCCCCTCTCTCTCTCTCTCTCTCTCTCTCTCTCTCTCTCTCTCTCTCTCTCTCTCTCTCTCTCTCTCTCTCTCTCTCTCTCTCTCTCTCTCTCTCTCTCTCTCTCTCTCTCTCTCTCTCTCTCTCTCTCTCTCTCTCTCTCTCTCTCTCTCTCTCTCTCTCTCTCTCTCTCTCTCTCTCTTCTCTCTCTCTCTCTCTCTCTCTCTCTCTCTCTCTCTCTCTCTCTCTCTCTCTCTCTCTCTCTCTCTCTCTCTCTCTCTCTCTCTCTCTCTCTCTCTCTCTCTCTCTCTCCTGCTTTCTGTTATATTTACCGTGTCTCCATTTTCCTTCTCAATCTTTTCTTTTATATTGTTCTTTCCTATCTTGTCTTCCCTTTTCTAGTTGCCTGTTCCTATTTCATCCCTTTCACTCGCCATTATCTCATATTCATGCCCCTCTCTTCTCTCCTCTTCCCCTGGCCTCCTCCCTTTCTTTCTATATCTCTCCTTTCTTCCGTTGACGTCTCTTCCCTCTTTCCCTCTCACATCTCCCATTTACTCCCTTCTGTCCCATTATTTCTCTCAATGTTCTCCTTCCTGTCGTCTCCCTTCCCTTCCTCCCTCCCCTCCCTCTTTAACTCTCCCTCCCTCCCTCTTTAATCCTCCCTCCTTCCCTCCCTCCCTCTTTAACCCTACCTCCCTCCCTCCCTCTTTTCCTAACCCTCCCTCCCTCCCTATTCCTCTCTCGTCCTAATCCTGTAGGGTTCTACAGGATTAAGGATGCGACGTCCTACATGTAATTTACAAGCTATAACAGCTCTCTTGTACACCTTTTTAATCCTGTCTCGAGTATGTGCTTTGTTGCGAGGCCTGTGTTGGTCTGATGTCAGTCTGTGTTGTATATAACAGTCTCTGCTGTATGATAATACAGTACTGTATGCAGGGGGGGGGAGGAGGAGGGGGGGGTGGGGCCATGTTGGGGGGGGGAGGAGGAGGGGGGGTGGGGCCATGTTGGGGGGGAGGAGGAGGGGGGGGGGCCATGTTGGGGGGGGAGGAGGAGGGGGGTGGGGCCATGTTGGGGGGGGAGGAGGAGGGGGGGTGGAGCCATGTTGGGGGGGGGTATATAGGGTGATGATGGACGCATCTATGGTATGAGTTATGAGATGAGACGACCCCCTTGAAAGGTCATCTTGCAGCTTGTTTGACAGTTGACAAGAGGACGAGAGACCCAGGTGCCTTTACCAAGGTGGTGATGTGTGCTCAAGATGGCAGCTACAGGGTAGGGGAACATGTAGAATTTTTGGCTATAAGGAATAAATGTTGTTTTTAATTCTGTTAGCTTTGTGACTGTTTCGCTCGCTTGTGTTCAGCACGGAGATGAACATGGTTGAACACTTACAAAATTGATCTTAGGTCAGTTGAGGTCATGTCACTTAGGTTACTTTAAGTTGTTAGATTGCCGACATCAGCATAAGTGTCAGAGATGAGGCTTAATTGGTCGTTAACTCAGGCTATTCCTCACCAGGGAATCCCACAATGCCTTGAGGAATCTCGGCAACGAGGAAATGGCCTTCAATTTAGTCTACCAATTGCTCGATCAATCAAATTGGTCGATCCTTCAATCTGTTCTTGAAGGATATCACTTACTGCGTCACGGGCAGAGACATACATTACTCGCTGACTTTTGAATCAGGAAAACCACCTCTGATAATTTTGGTTAGAGGAACAGATCACAGGAAACATGATAGACGGGAGAGTACTGGATTGTTTCAAGCGCAGGTTAGATGAGACGCCCCGCGCCCACAGCTGGTGGCCCAAGATGAGGACGCCCCGCTCCCACAGCTGGTGGCCCAAGATGAGGCGCCCCCCTCCCACAGCTGGTGGCCCAAGATGAGACGCCCCACTCCCACAGCTGGTGGCCCAAGATGAGACGCCCCGCTCCCACAGCTGGTGGCCCAAGATGAGGCGCCCCCCTCCCACAGCTGGTGGCCCAAGATGAGACGCCCCACTCCCACAGCTGGTGGCCCAAGATGAGGCGCCCCGCTCCCACAGCTGGTGGCCCAAGATGAGACGCCCCGCTCCCACAGCTGGTGGCCCAAGATTGAGGACGCCCCACTCCCACAGCTGGTGGCCCAAGATGAGACGCCCCACTCCCACAGCTGGTGGCCCAAGATGAGACGCCCCACTCCCACAGCTGGATGGCCCAAGATGAGACGCCCCTACTCCCACAGCTGGTGGCCCAAGATATGACGCCCCACTCCCACAGCTGGTGGCCCAAGATGAGACGCCCCACTCCCACAGCTGGTGGCCCAAGATGAGACGCCCCGCTCCCACAGCTGGTGGCCCAAGATGAGACGCCCCGCGCCCACAGCTGGTGGCCCAAGATGAGACGCCCCACTCCCACAGCTGGTGGCCCAAGATGAGGCGCCCCGCTCCCACAGCTGGTGGCCCAAGATGAGACGCCCCACTCCCACAGCTGGTGGCCCAAGATATGACGCCCCGCTCCCACAGCTGGTGGCCCAAGATGAGACGCCCCACTCCCACAGCTGGTGGCCCAAGACATAATTCCTAGATGAAATACTGATCAGAAATACCTCCCCACTCTTAAATAAAAACAATAAAAAATTTAAATGCTGAAGAAGACAGGTTATTGAGAAGGAAGAGGAGGGAACGGGAGGAGAGGGGAGGGGGGCAGGAGGGAGAGAATGGAACGGGAAGAAGAAGAGAAGGAATATTGGTGAGGAGGGAAGGGGGAGAGATGAGGAATGGAACGGGAGAGAATGAGACGAAGGAGGGAATGTGAGTAGAGAAAGAGGGACGGAGGAGGGAGGGGATGAGGAAAGAGGGAGAGAGTGGGGAGGGGGAGAATGGAGGGAGGAAAACCCATTATGGAATGATGTGGGAGGGAGGAAGAAGGTGAAAAGGGAGTGGGAGAGGGAAGGTACTGGGATAGAAGAGTGTTGATTTGGGGAGAATAATGAGGGAGTGTGATGGAGGGGAGGGAGAAGCTTAGGTGGAGGGTAGTAGATGGATGAAAGAGGGAAATGGAATGGGTGGGGGAGAAGATCAGTACAGAACGAACGTGGGGAAGAGGAGAGGTAGGATAGAGGTGGTGGGGGAGGGGGGGCACAAAGAAGGAAAAGAATGGGAGGGAAGGAAGGATGAAAGGAATGGTGTATCACACACACCTCTCAATTAAGGCAATATATATATATATATATATATATATATATATATATATATATATATATATATATATATATATATATATATATATATATATATATATATATATACACATTTACCTACTAGCCAAAACACACTATTTGACCTACTATGCAAGCCCTATTTGCCTAATAAGCCAACTTATTGAAATTTTATTTTTTTATTTGATTAAGCTTTCCATCACATTATATATATATGACTTCATTTTTCAGTGTAGCAAGACTAATTAATATGCAGTGAAGTGTTGCAAGACCAGAAAATACAGCAACAACCAGATCAATATTTACAACACAGCAACCATAACATTGCAATAATGTTATGGTTGTAATGTATGCAATAATATGCATTTCAACAATATGAAAACAGAAGCGATAATTTATTGATAAAAACTTGGAATAATTTCTAATAAAGTAAATGTTGATCTGTCCTTTGCCCACGTGGTTAAAAAATAAGGCAAAATGAGTCGTATGTTAAGAGTAGGTTAAGGGGGGTGGGGTCTTATTTGAGTAATTGTGACCATCAATGATGTTTTTCCTTATGTCAATTGTCAATACGACTTATTATCCCTCAATCCTAATTAGTTCATAAGATATATGCTCTATAATTTAACCTTTAAATCCGGAGGCAAATGCTGGATACATTTGTCTTGCCTTCCTCCGCCCACTGAAATAAAGGCGAAACTATCACCCATAAGCCCTCTATGTTAATCCTTATATGCACTGTAATTAAGACTAAATTTAATATAAAATAGCTCGACAATACGGCTATGTACAAGGTAATTATACCTTAATTAAAGAAGGAAGAAAACACTTAACTCACAGCCACCTTGTTATGACCCTTAAATATTGGGTCATTAGGGTCTAATTTTAAAATATATATATATATGTATCTACTCCATGTAGGCTTGGAGAATGGCCCTTTAAATTCTACAGAACTCGGAGCCAATTCGCTTTGATGTTAATACTTACAAGGACAAAATAGACTATTTAATTCATGAGACACGCCGGTAGATGAACTCAGGCAGATGGACACTGGTAGAAAGACACGGGTAGATAGGTACGGGTAGATAAACACAAGGAATCGGACACAATCACAGGGAGATAGACACTGATGTACACAGTCACACACACAAACACACATACCAGTCTTAGAGTATGCCGTCTCATCATGGAGTCCCCACCTGAAGAAACACATAAGGAAACTGGAAAAGGTTCATAAGTTTGCAACAAGACTCGTCCCCAGCGTTATCAAGGATGGGGTATGAAGAGCGCCTGAAGGAACTGAGCCTTACGACACTAGAAAAAAAGAAGGGAGAGGGGGAATATGATGGGAAAGTATAAAATACTTAGAGGATTGACAGAGTGGAAATAGACGAAATATTCACACGGAATAGTAACAGAACGAGGGGACATGGGTGGAAGCTGGAAACTCAGATTAGTCACAAAGATGTTAGGAAGTTTTCTTTTAGCGTGAGAGTAGTGGGAAAATGGAATGCACTTAAGGAACAGATTGTGGAAGCAAATTCTATTCATAATTTTAAAACTAGATATGATAGGGAAATAGGACCGGGGTCATTGCTGTAAACAACCGTTGGCTCGAAAGGCGGGACCCAAGAGTCAATACTCGATCCTACAAACACAAATAGGTGAGTACACACACACACACACACACACACACACACACACACACACAGATGGTCACACAAACACAACAACATAGTTATATTTAGAAATAAATCAAAATATATTTTCATTCAATTTAAAACATATTTGTTGCAGCCTTGGACTAAAAAAAAAAAAAAGACCTCATTTGAAAAAAATTAAATATAAAATAAACTTCATTCCCTCGCCGACCGGCAGACAAATTGGCAACTGTCACATTCACTCCCAATCTTTTATTTTTTTTCTCAATAGATGGCGTGGATTTAATTCTTTTTTTTTCAGGAAATATCCGCACAGCTCTATTGGATGCCGGTAGCCTTTCCATTTTTATAGAGGCTTGAATTGTTTCTGTATTCTTAAGAATTCGTTAAAATGCAATTTTATTAGTTCTTCAATCTGTCAACAGATGGCGTGGATGTGTAATTTTGCACTTGGAACAAGGGAGAGGATTTGTGTATATAAATACAGTATATATATATATATATATATATATATATATATATATATATATATATATATATATATATATATATATATATATATATATATATATATATATATATATATATATATATATATATATATATATATATATATATATATATATATATATATATATATGTATATATATATATGTCGTACCTAGTAGCCAGAACTCACTTCTCAGCCTACTATGCAAGGCCCGATTTGCCTAATAAGCCAAGTTTTCATGAATTAATTGTTTTTCGACTACCTAACCTACCTAACCTAACCTAACCTAACTTTTTCGGCTACCTAACCTAACCTAACCTAACCTATAAAGATAGGTTAGGTTAGGTTAGGTAGGGTTAGTTAGGTTCGGTCATATATCTACTTTAATTTTATCTCCAATAAAAAACAATTGACCTCATATATAATGAAATGGGTAGCTTTATCATTTCATAAGAAAAAAATTAGAGAAAATATATTAATTCAGGAAAACTTGGCTTATAAGGCAAATCGGGCCTTGCATAGTAGGCTGAGAAGTGCGTTCTGGCTACTAGGTACGACATATATATATATATATATATATATATATATATATATATATATATATATATATATATATATATATATATATATATATATATATACATATGGTAGTAGAGTATATTTTGGTAGCAGTCTTTCTTGTAAACATATGTTGTTGAATATGACCGTAAAGGTAACATTAATAATTCTAACACGAATTTTCTCAAATTTCTTATGTTTCGTTTCTCTTTACTGTCGATGGTAATTGAAAAATCAATTCTCCAAAATTCATTTTTATATCTAGTCTGACGCCTGAACGCGTTTCCTAATAACTTAGTACATTTTCAAAGACTTTAGTTTACACACACAGCTGTAACCTGTAAACACGCAAAAATACATCCATACTTATATTCGCATTTGGGTGAGGTGATATGGTACAAAAGTTTTGGGTGAGGTGATTGACATATGCACATGATAGATCATGAACCAATAGGTATAAAATCATAAGAATGGAAGTAACTGCAGAAGGCCTATTGGCCCATACTTCCTCTTGATACTTCTATATTGGTTTGGAGTCTTGAAGTGGGTAGAATATAGTTGTGAATTAATTGGCTATTGATTGCTGGTGTTGACTTTTTGATAAGTAGTGCCTCGCAGATGTCGAGCCTCCTGCTATCGCTGTATCATATCGATGATTTCTGTGTTGTTTGTTAAGATTTCTCTGGTGATGGCCTGGTTGTGAGAAGATTATATGTTCCTTGATGGAGCCCAATTGTTTATGCATTGTTAATCGCCTGGAAAGAGACGTTGTTCTCTTGCCTATATACTGAGTTCTTTGGGGCTTACAGTCTCCAAGTGGGCATTTGAAGGCATAGACGACGTTGGTTTCCTTTAAGGCGTTCTACTTGGTGTCTGGAGAGTTTTCCATGAGTAGTTTGGCCGTTTTTTTTGGTTTTATAGTAAATCGTCAATTGTATTTTCTGATTTTTGTCTGTAGGGATAACGTTCTTATCAACAATATCTTTCAGAACCCTTTGCTCCGTTTTATGAGCTGTCGAAAAGAAGTTCCTGTAAAATAGTCTAATAGGGGGTACATGTGTTGTGTTAGTTGATTCTTCAGAGGTTGCATGACGTTTCCCCTTTCTTTTTATGATGTCTTCAACGAAACCATTAGAGAAGCCATTGTTGACTAGGACCTGCCTTACCCTACAGAGTTCTTCATCGACTTGCTTCCATCCTGAGCTGTGGCTGAGAGCACGATCGACGTAAGCGTTGACAACACTCCTCTTGTACCTGTCTGGGCAGTCACTATTGGCACTGAGGCACATTCCTATGTTTGTTTCCTTAGTTTGGTTTCCTGCCTTTCCTTAGGCTCTGGTTTCCTGCCTCAGTTAGAAGGTGACGTCGACGAGGATGACCTCTGGTCGGTTGCATATCGAGATCAACGCCATCTAGGTTGCGGCTGCAATCACAATTTCAGTTCCCCGGTGGATGGGTATTATCCTAAGGTCACCCAGTATATTGTCTGTCTAGCTAATGACATTTTATGTTTACAGAGGTGATGTAAGGAGGCCACTGCAGCTCACCTTGGGCAGTCCAAGAACTCTTGACTTGGTCTTGTGAGAGGACAAAGTGGCCGCCGTCGGTTACAGCAGTGTGTGAGCTGCTGATTTATACAGTGTGGTATGGGCCGACGTACCCGGGATTGGCCAGGAAGAGTTACGCGACGACAGTGGCCCGTCTGTTGAGAAGTGCTGCTATTGAGATGCTAGAAACTTCTGCCAGGGTGTTAGCTACCCCCTGTATGTGATTTTTTGAGACCCCTGTCAACGTGTTGCTGGAAACCCTCGGCCAGTGTGTATCTGGAGAGCAGGGGTGGGGTACTGGCACATCGTGACGATACAGTGTGCGTGGACTGGCCCCTGTTGAAGAAGGTGAACTCGCCGATGTTTGCCATTAAGTGTCGACGACGTGTACCTGGAAAATGGATTCACCGGGATTTGATGAACACTGCCGATGTATTGTGTCCTGAGTGAAAGCGACACTTTGTAAATATGTGTAGTAATACTCTAATATATATATATATATATATATATATATATATATATATATATATATATATATATATATATATATATATATATATATATATATATATATAGTGGTGAAGGTGTTAATATACTGGTGAAGGTGTAATTGTGTATTGTTTACCCCCTCCCCCATTTATTCTCCACACTACTACTTGCCTCAGCCAGTTCTTGAAAACTTACCACCGACTTGGGGTTGGATAAAGACGAAGAGGTTATAAGATACATTAACAGCAAGAACCCCGGTATACTGGCCCTCAGTGGCCTTAACAGACACACATACATACTTCCCTCCACGAAAGCAATATACACCACTCATATACTCAAGCAATACTCACTACTCATGAACCACAACATTCACCACTGATACACAACAATACATCATACAACAGCGCTCCGGCCAGCCAGCCAATCACGGAATAAAATCCCCCCTCCCCCCCTCTCTTTCGCCTTAATCCGTCCGGCTAGACCTAACAAGTTGGAGTCCTCGTTAACTACCAGGAACTACGCTACCTATCACTGAGTGGTTTTGTTGACAACCGCGCGGTTATTGGTTGAACAGTTAGTGTATTGGGTGGTCTAGTGAGATTAGTTGGTTGCCCTGCACTGTCTTTTGACTGTTGGAACAGATTTGAAGTCTACGTATTGATTGGCTGATCAGAATCATATCTGCACTGTGATTGGTTAGCGGGCAATTATATGAGAGCAAAATCTGCTGTTACAGGTCAACCGCCAAATGAATCGAGCCAATCACTGTTAAGGCCGTTGCCGCTCAAATTCAAATTGCCGTAACGCCTAAAATCTATATGGTAATTTTGGAGGCTTAATGACCCCTCATTGCCCGTAAGGTAATTGGTAGTTCGCTCGTTATTTGTCGGTTTTATTAGGGAATTGTCTAATTGGCTCATTACGGAGAGGTCTTCACGTCGCCTTTTGGGTCGCTGTAGGGGGGTGTCCCGTTATTGCTATGTGTCTCGTTATTGGTGGTTGATAACGGTCTAATTGTTAACCTCTTTTCGTGTTCCTATCTGCGGTGTTATCTTACATAATGTCTCTTTTTTCTCATTTTTTCTCTCTCGTTCTTTCTATTTAATTCTGTCTCTCTTTCTCTCTCTCTCTCTCTTTCTCGATCCTCCAGCTTCTCTCCTCATCTCTCCCTAGGTTCCTCCCTCAGCCTCCTCTCCCATACTCCTGGTCCAACCTTCCCACTCTTAAACTCCACTCCTGTCCCAGACGCCTCCTCCTCCAGCTGATCAATTTCCTTTCCTGCTCCTCCCCTTCCACTGTGAAAGTCTTCCAATAGTTTCCCTTCTAACTACTTATAGTTCTTTCCCTTCCCTGCTCCACCGTCCCAGTCAGCATCTCCTTCCTTCCCTTTTTACCTCTCCTCTATGCCTTCTCCTTCCCGTTTTCCTTCCTCTTTACCCCCCACTCCCTCCTTCTTTACCTATTCCTCGTATTATCCCTCCCATCAACCATCTTTTTAACTGTTCCATTTCTCTATCCATCAGGTTCCCCTTCCCCTCCCTCCTCGGCCTTCCAGTTTTCACCCCTTTCCCCTCTCCCCCCCTTCCACCTCTTCCATTTGCCCCTCCCCCCCCTTCCACCTCTTCCATTCGCCCCTCCCCCCCCCTTCCACCTCTTCCATTCGCCCCTCCCCACACGCCTCCACCTCTCTCAGCTCCACAATAGACTCAGGGTTAAAAAGAAAGGGTATTTGTTTCTCATCGTGAGTTTTAGTCGGTAATGGACCAGTGAGAAATGATTCCCTGAACTCCCCAGAGTTAAAAAAAAAAAAATTTTGATGCTGTGGATCTGTCTCAGCTTCCTAAGTGTATTTAGTTTTAAGAGATGACTAGAGAATGTTGGCTTGTGTACCGACCGTTGGGTTGTGGCGCGACCGTTGGCTTGTGTAGCGACCGTTGGGTTGTGGCGCGACCGTTGGGTTGTGTAGCGACCGTTGGCTTGTGTAGCGACCGTTGGCTTGTGTAGCGACCGTTGGCTTGTGTAGCGACCGTTGGGTTGTGTAGCGACCGTTGGCTTGTGTAGCGACCGTTGGCTTGTGTAGCGACCGTTGGCTTGTGTAGCGACCGTTGGCTTGTGTAGCGACCGTTGGCTTGTGTAGCGACCGTTGGGTTGTGGCGCGACCGTTGGGTTGTGTAGCGACCGTTGGGTTGTGGCGCGACCGTTGGGTTGTGGCGCGACCGTTGGGTTGTGTAGCGACCGTTGGCTTGTGTAGCGACCGTTGGGTTGTGTAGCGACCGTTGGGTTGTGTAGCGACCGTTGGCTTGTGTAGCGACCGTTGGGTTGTGTAGCGACCGTTGGGTTGTGGAGCGACCGTTGGCTTGTGGAGCGACCGTTGGCTTGTGTAGCGACCGTTGGCTTGTGTAGCGACCGTTGGGTTGTGTAGCGACCGTTGGCTTGTGGAGCGACCGTTGGCTTGTGGAGCGACCGTTGGCTTGTGGAGCGACCGTTGGCTTGTGGAGCGACCGTTGGCTTGTGGAGCGACCGTTGGCTTGTGGAGCGACCGTTGGCTTGTGGAGCGACCGTTACAACTGACGGTTGCTGCGTTATTTTGAAATTAATGGACGTTCTCTGTTTCTTATTGTGTGTTGATTGGTCGTTTTTTGTTTGTTTAGAGAATGGGTTTGCAGGTCAGGTCAAGCCAGGTCAACGGACAGTAAAATTAGACAAGTCAATTGGCATAATTTCTTATTTGTATACAATTATTATTGTCGGAGTATTGGCATCATTCGTTTTAATACAGCAGGAAAGGCGCCGTCAAAAAATAATGTCTTGCTTGACATCACTTGGGCGCCATATTTGAATTCCTGTCAAACCACTCTTGGAGCGCCAATTACTAATTAAAATAAATTATAACCTCCTCCAAGAGGCCTTATAGGCATATAAATATTAATTGTCTAGCGAAGGAATTATTTATATTTTAATTACGTCAGAGGCTACGTTTTTAATATAGACCTATGCGTCTGCCTATTTTTTTTGACAGGTTTACGGGGATTTCGTTCTCAGGTCAAGCAACTGAAAAACCAATACAGGTACAATTGACAGGAGTATATCGTTCCCTGGATACAAGTCATATTTACTACCGAAGTTATTCCAGTTTTTAGTCAAAGATATTGGAGCGGCTTTGCAATATTGGTCCAGGCAGATGGTACGAAGGGCCCCCCTGACATGCATTCATTGCTAAAACTCTTCCTTCAAGTACATTGCAACATATTACTTGGGGATCCAACAGGTGGACGGAATTCCGGCTATTCTTGATGGAATTACGTATTCTGTCTATCTGTGGAGATATTCGGTCTATCTGTGGACGTATTCTGTCTATCTGTGGACGTATTCTATCTATCTGTACTTGACGAACCAAGCCTTGCTCGTTTATTTTCCAGTATAACTCAAAATGTTGTCCATCTATCGATTGCATATATATACAAGTGAATATTTTCTGTTGGTCGATCTGTCCACTGCGGGAAATCAGACGCTTGATGCTACTAGCCTCACACAACTTTCCAAGATGACACATGAGCGGTATGGGAGTGTCATAGCAATGGAATTCTTTAGCAATTTTAGTGCTTCGGAATATTAGAGAGAGGTTGAAAGTGAGAGGAGAGAGATAAGAGGAGAGGGGTCAGATGAATAGAGAAAGGGGAAAAGGGGAGAAAGAGAAGAGGGGAGTTGGGAGATGTTGAGGGAGAGAACGGAGGGGGGGGGGGAGTAATGTGTAGAGGGGAAGAGAAGGAGGGGGATAGAGGGGGGGAGGGTAAAGAGACCCGGGAGCCGCTGGGTATACCTCATCTAGTAAGACTTTAAGAACGGAGGAAAGAGCAGATTTAGTGGGCCATACGAGGCAGCTCCTATTTACTTCCACCCAAACTCATTCATACATATGTCTAGCCTACGCCTGAAACAACCAAGTAAGTGACCCCCCCCCCCCACGTCTATTATGCTATACACGAGATCCAGTGGTATTTGGTGGTCCAGTGGCACAACACTTACCATCACGCGAGTGGGGGTTCGAGTCCCGGTCATGTCTCATGAGATTATCAAGTGTTTATAAATACAGCCTGGTGAACCATTGAGTTTTATCGTATTATTCATATAAATGTGGATTTTCATCCATGCGAAGTGAAAGGCCAAAGACAGTGCCGCGTGTATTCATACGAACACAACTATATTCCTCCGCGTAGTATTGCGGTCAGTAATTATTTCAGGAATTATCTATATAAAAAAATATAAACGAGTTGTAATAAATACCGAGGCAATTAATTACATATTTCCGCGGATTTACACTGCCATTATTGCGATGATAAAAACAAATAACAGAAGGAAACATGAGGCCGCGCGGAGTGATACACAACCTCAGATTTTCCCGCCATACACCTAACGGGTTTCCCGCCAAAACTGACGTGTTTACGTCGGCTGTCGTGCACGGTAGCCTATATTTACCGACTCTTTTTTTTATCGGTAGTATTATCGACGGTAGACCTCGGTGGGTAGGTTTTGCCGCGTGCTTAGGCGGAATGGAACCCCCATATCACAGTCGTGTAATCCGGTAGGACGTTAGTTGTGGAAAAAAAAAACAGCAGACGCATGTTAAGACGTGTTTTGTTGGGAATGGTGTTTGCCCTATGCTTTTTTTGTCGTCGAGAGACGTACAAAAATATCTATATTCGTAATAAATACGAAGAAAGAACGAATGGGAATATAGATATATGGATAAATGATATGAAATATAGCCTACATTGCCACAAATTTTTTTTTATACCATTCTGTGAAAATAATTTTAGATATTTGGTGTATCTGAGCCGACAATGTTGCACTTTGATGTCCCAAAAGGCTTTCCTGCGCTTTGAAAACTAAACGAGTATTTCTTCAGACCAATATATAAATATGGATTTTATATATTATTTGAAATAGAAAAATCAATTTGAGCGCATATTGGAACTGGAATTTATACCAATGGACATTTATCTCGTTTTGCTTGAAGTGCTTTGAGTTATGAAATGTAAATCGTGAAGAAGGGGAAGGGTAAATGATTGTGTAAATATTGGGAAGATTGAGAGGGGGTGCTGGACAATGGTGAGAGAACGATTTGGCAAGGATCTTTGTCTTGTGCTCTCTTAGTCTATCAATCTCTGTCTCTGTGTGTGTCTCTCTCTCTCTCTCTCTCTCTCTCTCTCTCTCTCTCTCTCTCTCTCTCTCTCTCTCTCTCTCTCTCTCTCTCTCTCTCTCTCTCTCTCTCTCTCTCCGGTCGGGAGAGCGGAGAGCACACGGGACTTGTGATCCTGTGGTCCCGGGTTCGATCCTGGGCGCCGGCGAGAAAGAATGGGCAGAGTTTTTTCACCCTATGGCCCTGTTACCTAGCAGTAAAATAGGTACCTGGGTGTTAGTCAGCTGTCACGGGCTGCTTCCTGGGGGTGGAGGCCTGGTCGAGGACCGGGCCGCGGGGATACTAAAGCCCCGAAATCATCTCAAGATAACCTCTCTCTCTCTCTCTCTCTCTCTCTCTCTCTCTCTCTCTCTCTCTCTCTCTCTCTCTCTCTCTCTCTCTCTCTCTCTCTCTCTCTCTCTCTCTCTCTCTCTCTCTCTCTCTCTGTCCTCTCTGTCTCTCGTCCTGTTATCTGCTACGCTCCTCTAACCTCGTCTTTCTCTACCTGCTTCGCCTCCTTCCTATCATTCCACGGGACGAGGCTAAAATCTAATCACCAGGTCAAATCAGGTCGTTCGTCATGGCCCGCCTGACCGACCGGGTCGTTTGTCACACGTAACGACCGCCTGAGTGAGCTGCTTAAGCGCTGGCTCGAAGTGAACTCGTAAATTCGACGTTACCAGCCAAAACAAAGACTTCTCAGAAATTGTATGGTTGGGGTCCACTTCATTATGCCATTGACTGCCTAGAGGTCATGAAAATAAATTACAATTTTAACAAATATTTTGCTTTCAATTTGTTGTATGATCGATAATTATAATTAAAATTGATAAAAATTCAGGAAAATACAATTTAGGGGGCGTGGGGTGTGCTGTGGGGTGTTGGGTGTACTGTGGGGCGTGGGGTGTACTGTGGGGCGTGGGGTGTGCTGTGGGGCGTGGGGTGTGGTGTGGGGCGTGGGGTGTACTGTGGGGCGTGGGGTGTACTGTGGGACGTGGGGTGTACTGTGGGGCGTGGGGTGTGCTGTGGGGCGTGGGGTGTACTGTGGGGCGTGGGGTGTACTGTGGGGCGTGGGGTGTGCTGTGGGGCGTGGGGTGTGCTGTGGGGCGTGGGGTGTACTGTGGGGCGTGGGGTGTGCTGTGGGGCGTGGGGTGTGCTGTGGGGCGTGGGGTGTACTGTGAGGCGTGGGGTGTACTGTGGGGCGTGGGGTGTACTGTGGGGCGTGGGGTGTACTGTGGGGCGTGGGGTGTACTGTGAGGCGTGGGGTGTACTGTGGGGCGTGGGGTGTACTGTGGGGCGTGGGGTGTACTGTGGGGCGTGGGGTGTACTGTGGGGCGTGGGGTGTACTGTGGGGCGTGGGGTGTACTGTGGGGCGTGGGGTGCACTGTGGGGCGTGGAGAGTACTGTGGGGCGTGGAGAGTACTGTGGGGCGTGGAGAGTACTGTGGGGCGTGGGGTGTACTGTGGGGCGTGGGGTGTACTGTGGGGCGTGGAGAGTACTGTGGGGCGTGGGGTGTACTGTGAGGCGTGGGGTGTACTGTGGGACGTGGGGTGTACTGTGGGGCGTGGGGTGTACTGTGAGGCGTGGGGTGTACTGTGAGGCGTGGGGTGTACTGTGGGACGTGGGGTGTACTGTGGGGCGTGGGGTGTACTGTGAGGCGTGGGGTGTACTGTGGGGCGTGGGGTGTACTGTGGGGCGTGGGGTGTACTGTGGGGCGTGGGGTGCACTGTGGGGCGTGGAGAGTACTGTGGGGCGTGGAGAGTACTGTGGGGCGTGGAGAGTACTGTGGGGCGTGGGGTGTACTGTGGGGCGTGGGGTGTGCTGTGGGGCGTGGGGTGTACTGTGAGGCGTGGGGTGTACTGTGAGGCGTGGGGTGTACTGTGGGACGTGGGGTGTACTGTGGGGCGTGGTGTGTACTGTGAGGCGTTGGGTGTACTGTGGGACGTGGGGTATACTGTGGGGCGTGGGGGTAAAGCAGGTTTCACGAAAGGCAGAATTAGAACTAAAGAACTAGAAGGAAGAGGAGAAATACAATGAAGGAGAGAGACAAAGGATAATTAAGAGAGAGGACACCAAACTATCTCCAGGTGATGCGATATTTGATGGCTTTGTATATTATTCTTAATGAAGGTGCAGGAGGAGAGGAGCGAGAGAGAGAGGGGTTCAGGAGTGTGCTGTGAACAGCGGGTGGAAAAGGAGAAATAATGGAAAGTTGACATGAGAAATGGGAATGGAGAACAGTGAGAGGGGATGGGGGGGGGGTGGGGAGGATTAGGATTGGATTGAAGCACTGAAGAGGATCGAAGAGGGAGGTAGGGTGAGAGAGAGAGAGAGAGAGAGAGAGAGAGAGAGAGAGAGAGAGAGAGAGAGAGAGAGAGAGAGAGAGAGAGAGAGAGAGAGAGAGAGAGAGAGAGAGAGAGAGAGAGAGACAGAGACAGAGAGAGAGAGAGAGAGAGAGAGAGAGAGAGAGAGAGAGAGAGAGAGAGAGAGAGAGAGAGAGAGAGAGAGAGAGAGAGAGAGAGAGAGAGAGAGAGAGAGAGAGACAACACCAGACACACTAACGAAGCACCATCGGCTTACGGTTCTGGAATACTAACATTCTACTCCCCCCTCCATTCCTTTCCCTCTTCTCCCATCCCATCCCCGCCCCCTTCCCCAGCTTCACCCTCCCTTCCGCACCTCCATCCCCTTTCCATGTATCCCGTTCCCTCCTCCTACTCTTCCCCTTCCCAAGTAACACCCCCCACCCCCACCCTGCCCTCCCCCTCTCTCCCCCTCCCATTTCCTACTTTCCAACCAATCACACCTCCACATTCACCCCCCCCCTCTCCCCCTCACACCACATCCCTCTCCTCCCTCACTTCCTATAGACATCCAATCCCTCCAACATCCCACTAGGAGATAATTTCTGGAGGTATATATATTTTTTTTCCTCAAATTTTGTTTGAAATTTTGTGTAAATTTTTTGTTTTCGAGTGAAAATATGACATGATCAATTTACCTGAGATTTCTGGGGGATGGATTTGTTGATTGATTCTTATACTTATCGCTGAGGAAATAATTCGCTCCTGTTAATGGTACCACTGTTGGGTTGAGAGGCGGGACCAAAGAGCCAAAGCTCAACTAGGAGAGTACTGCTAAGCTAAGCTACAAAATACCACTGGGAGTTTGCAGCATCTGCTAATGTAGACTTGACTTAATGCAAACTCTGTCAGCAGAATTATTCGCATACTTTGCGTCATTATATAATTGATTGTGACAAAAAATAGCTGAATTCAGAGATAACACCATCAATGGTGTCTAATAAATGTGTAAGTACTTCACTCATAATAATGTACTGCCGGGAATCTTAGCGAAGTATGCAAAGTTTGCTTACTGTAGGTGCAGCCTGCACATGACTGTAAAGTTGCCGCCCAGTTGGGTGGGTGTAGAGCAAGACTAGTAACTGTGTGACTCACCATAGATGTAAAGTGCCTTGTATAGTGACTGTTGTGAGCCTCTTGTTGAATCACTTGTGATATAAAATGATTATTGACATACATTTGTGTATATGATTGTATATATATATATATATATATATATATATATATATATATATATATATATATATATATATATATATATTTATATATATATATATATATATATATATATATATATATATATATATATATATATATATATATATATATATATATATATATATATATATATATATAAAATGTACAAACGTATAATTGTTACACATTAACAATTGTGTAATTATCTTCACAAGACTGTCACTGGCTTAGCTAAACAAACTCTGTGGTTCAGTTCCTGAACCCATTATGTACCCCGTAACCCTTTCCACCGCCGCCCACGGGATGGGTATGTGGTGCATAAAATAGAAAGAAATTGAAAATTTGGCGCACGCTGCCGGCCGGCGCTCGGAGATATATTTCCACTGGTGGATACTGCCACGCTCACTCGAGGCCGGCCAGAACAAACACAGGGGGTCGCTATAGGCCGGTGGTCCTACTTAATGAAGAGGCAGGAGCTAGCGGCCATTAGCGGTCAAGCAGGCAGACATTTTGACTGCAAAATATTAATTTATATTTTGTATGGAATATTCTGTATATATTTTGACCGGCAGATTTTTGTCTCTGATCGGGATATAGACCTTTTGTTTGGTGGCCAGACCTTGTTGTTGATCGGTAGACCTTTTGTTTGACTGGCAGACCTTTTGTTTAACTTAAAGACCTTTTGTTTGACTTACAGACCTTTTGTTTGACTGACAGACCTTTTGTATGACTGGCAGACCTTTTGTTTGACTAACAGACCTTTTGTTTGACTGGCAGACCTTTTTATTAAATAGTAGTTTCACATAGTAGAACACACTTTAGTTTCTATACCAGCTGCCATACCCTGTCAAAATTGGAAAGACATAAATATCTATTAAATTATTATAAAAAATAAAATTAAAAATAAATTATTATCAAAATTAGCATTTTAAAGGCACCACAATCACCTTCTGTGGTGGATAGTTCAACAAATCACTAACCTATATATCTAACAGTTCTCTCACCCTGTCCATGGAGGACAGAAGAAAATGTGTATATATGCTGGTTAGCATTGTGAATGTCTGGCTACGTCTGTGGTAGAAAATAATAATATTAATGAATATACGAGGAGATATCACAGCTTGGGAGACAGGCTGGGGGACAGGCAGACAGGCTAAGGGGACAGGCAGACAGGCAAGGAAACAAGCAGACTAAATAACAGAAACAAGAAACGTAACTTAGAATGGAGAGAAGAGGATATGAACAGTGAGAGTAGAATAACTGGGAGGTATACAAAGATAGATTCAAGTGGGAGAGATTGACAGAGAGGGGAGAAAGATAGTGATAGGAGAGCGAGGAGAGAAAGTGGAATGATAACTGAGGAGGGAGAAAGATAAAGATGCAAGGAAAGGAAGAGTCACAGGTATAGAAGAAAAGAGAGGGGTAAAAATGGAATAGATATAGTATGAGAGATACTCAGAGAGAGGGGGGGGAGGAGAACAGACGTGTAGGAGAATAAGAGAGAGAAAGAGAGAAGAGACGTCACGGGAAGAGAGGAAAGATGGGTAAAATGAAAGGGAAGAGAAAAGGATGAGAGGGAAGAAGTAAAGAGAGAAAGGGGGGGAAGGAGGAGAGTGTGGGAATATAAGAGTGAAGAAAAATGAGGAAGAACGCTAAGAAAGGAAGACAGAATAGAAAGGGAGAATGTAGGAGAAGGTTGGGGAGGGAAATTGAATGGGAGGAGATACAAAAGATAGATTAAGTCGAACTTCGGAAGCTGAGAGAATAGGAATTGAAAGAAACAAAAAAAGAGGAGGAACCTTAAAAGGGGAAGAGACAGAGAGAGAGAGACAGAGAGAGAGAGAGAGAGAGAGAGAGAGAGAGAGAGAGAGAGAGAGAGAGAGAGAGAGAGAGAGAGAGAGAGAGAGAGAGAGAGAGAGAGAGAGAGAGAGAGAGAGAGAGAGAGAGGAGGAGGAGTGGAAGAGAAGGAGAGTGAGGAAGAGGCAGCCAGGGGGGGGAGGGGATGTGCCCGATTTAATAACAATGCATGACGTGTAATTAGGCCTCTTTAGGCCCCTTGATTCAACACCCTAATTGCCCGTAATTAACTTTATATTTAATCCCTTTCTCTTCATTCCCACAGTCTTCCTATTCCCATATCTACCCCTCCCCCCCCCAACCTTTCCCCCCTCCCCAGCACCTCGTCCTGCCTCACCCCCCTCCCCCTCTTCCAGTAATTCCCCCCCCCCCCATCGATTAATTAAGCCCCCCTCTAATAAAAATACCTAACACCTTTTTTCTACCTGCTGTCACCCCTCCTCCCCCCTCTCTACATTCTAACACCCGCACCCTATTTTCCGCATTCTTTAACACCCCTATTTAATACTAACTCCCCATTCCAGCACTATCTGCCCTTCCCACTACCTCATACCTTCCCTTCCCTTCACCTCCTGTCAACTCTCATTCACAAATTGTAAACGCCCTTCTAGCCCCCCCTTGTCTACTATCTTCTTCTACTCTACTCATTATCTACTAATCTACCCACTCTCACCATCTTCCCCCCCTCCCCTCACCATCCCTCCTATTTCCGGCTCTCCTCATTCATTAATAATTCAGTAGTTCACACGCAGGTAACAAGCCTCATCACCCCATTCACTAGCATCCTGAGAACTCCCCAAGCTTCCTCAGGTGAAGCACCTCCTCCAGGCTTCCTCAGGTGAAGCACCTCTTCCAGGCTTCCTCAGGTGAAGCACCTCCTCCAGGCTTCCCCAGGTGAAGCACCTCCTCCATTCTTCCTCAGGTGAAGCACCTCCTCCAGGCTTCCTCAGGTGAAGCACCTCCTCCAGGCTTCCTCAGGTGAAGCACCTCCTCCAGGCTTCCTCAGGTGAAGCACCTCCTCCAGGCTTCCTCAGGTGAAGCACCTCCTCCAGGCTTCCTCAGGTGAAGCACCTCCTCCAGGCTTCCTCAGGTGAAGCACCTCCTTCAGGCTTCCTCAGGTGAAGCACCTCCTCCAGGCTTCCTCAGGTGAAGAACCTCCTCCAGGCTTCCTCAGGTGAAGCACCTCCTCCAGGCTTCCTCAGGTGAAGCACCTCCTCCAGGCTTCCTCAGGTGAAGCACCTCCTCCAAGCTTCCTCAGGGGAAGCACCTCCTCCAGGCTTCCACAGGTGAAGCACCTCCTCCAGGCTTCCTCAGATGAAGCACCTCCTCCAAGCTTCCTCAGGTGAAGCACCTCCTCCAAGCTTCCTCAGAGGAAGCACCTCCTCCAAGCTTCCTCAGGTGAAGCACCTCCTCCAAGCTTCCTCAAGTGAAGCACCTCCTCCTGCAGGCTTCCTCAGGTGAAGCACCTCCTCCAAGCTTCCTCAGGTGAAGCACCTCCTCCAGGCTTCCTCAGGTGAAACACCTCCTCCAGGCTTCCTCAGGTGAAGCACCTCCTCCAAGCTTCCTCAGGTGAAGCACCTCCTCCAGGCTTCCTTAGGTGAAGCACCTCCTCCAAGCTTCCTCAGGTAAAGCACCTCCTCCAGGCTTCCTTAGGTGAAGCACCTCCTCCAAGCATCCTCAGGTGAAGCACCTCCTCCAGGCTTCCTCAGATGAAGCACCTCCAGGCTTCCTCAGGTAAAGCACCTCTTCCAGGCTTCCTCAGGTGAAGCACCTCCAGGCTTCCTCAGGTGAAACACCTCCTCCAAGCTTCCTCAGGTGAAGCACCTCCTCCAGGCTTCCACAGGTGAAGCACCTCCTCCAAGCTTCCTCAGGTGAAGCACGTCCTCCAAGCTTCCTCAGGGGAAGCACCTCCTCCAAGCTTCCTCAAGTGAAGCACCTCCTCCTGCAGGCTTCCTCAGGTGAAGCACCTCCTCCAGGCTTCCTCAGGTGAAGCACCTCCTCCAGGCTTCCTCAGGTGAAGCACCTCCTCCAGGCTTCCTCAGGTGAAGCACCTCCTCCAGGCTTCCTCAGGTGAAGCACCTCCTCCAGGCTTCCTCAGGTGAAGCACCTCCTCCAGGCTTCCTCAGGTGAAGCACCTCCTCCAGGCTTCCTCAGGTGAAGCACTTCCTCCAAGCTTCCTCAGGTGAAGCACCTCCTCCAGGCTTCCTCAGGTGAAGCACCTCCTCCAAGCTTCCTCAGGTGAAGCACCTCCTCCAGGCTTTCTCAGGTGAAGCACCTCCTCCAGGCTTTCTCAGATGAAGCACTTCCTCCAAGCTTCCTCAGGTGAAGCACCTCCTCCAGGCTTCCTCAGGTGAAGCACCTCCTCCAAGCTTCCTCAGGTGAAGCACCTCCTCCAGGCTTTCTCAGGTGAAGCACCTCCTCCAGGCTTTCTCAGATGAAGCACTTCCTCCAAGCTTCCTTAATTAGGTTCATTTCATAAAGATGTTCTCACCTTCTCTATCACACGAACAGTGATCCAAGATCACACAGCTCCTAAGACTCAAAAGCTGGTCCTCCAAGACCACTCATGAGCCAAGGAAAGATGTGCTGGAGATCTCCAGTGGTCACTAGATCAGCCAGACCAGCCAGCCCTAGTCACAAGGGAGCTGCTCTAACATATCCTCTTGTTTACATCTCTCGTTTATCTTCGTTAAATAAACGAGGGATGACTTCGTTTTTTTTCCCACTATGCGAAGCCAAATGTATATCCTACGTCGGTGTGGTATATATATATATATATATATATATATATATATATATATATATATATATATCTTTTTTTACGTCCGAACATTTTATCTGCGAATTTTGATTGTGTGATTTCAAATTCAAATAAAAATTCAAAATCAAAATTTTTAATTTTTGATTGTGCAACCGTCAGGTTATCGATATCAACCCTTGACAGGATTTGCATCATCTGATACCTATCCCTGCCCGTCCTCCGTCCATCTTCCCTTCACCCCTGACCCCCCCCCCCCTGACCGCCTACCCCCCACACTTATCGGGGTTTCCCCACCCCCTCTCCCCCCCCCCCCACTCCGCTGCCTGGCAAGCCTCTTCCTTTTATCTAACGTGTGGGTTGGGGTGCTAGGGGGTGGGGGGGGGTGGAGGCGCCCCTCGACTGGAGAGGGGAGGCGAGACAGGTGGTGACGGGTAGGGGGAGGGGGAGAGTGCATTCCCCTCTCCTGTCTTGTCGAGGGGGACGAGACAGGTATATGGCTTCCGTCCATTGTCCTTCAGGGTAGCACCTGACGCTCCAGTGATCTACTTCAGAATTCGAGTGACGGGCGCTCATTTTTTTTTTGTCCATCCCCCTAAGTCTCTCTCTCTCTCTCTCTCTCTCTCTCTCTCTCTCTCTCTCTCTCTCTCTCTCTCTCTCTCTCTCTCTCTCTCTCTCTCTCTCTCTCTCTCTCTCTGTCTCTCTCTCTGTCTCTGTCTCTCTGTCTCTCTGTCTCTCTGTCTCTCTGTCTCTCTCTCTCTCTCTCTCTCTCTCTCTCTCTCTCTCTCTCTCTCTCTCTCTCTCTCTCTCTCTCTCTCTCTCTCTCTCTCTCTCTCCCTCTCTCTGCTCACGAACAAAGACTTCATTAGCCCCTTGCGCTCCAGGAGAATAAAAATGAGTGGACTTTAGCCTTGACTTGTGTTTGGTTAGCTTACTTTATTTTATTATTGGGTTTTGGCCCCGGGGGGGGGGGAGGAGGAAGGAATGGGGGGTGGGAGGGTGGGAGGGAGGGAGAAGGAGAGACGAGGTTCCTCCTGATTCCGGTGTGTCCCCTCCCACAGTCTCTGATCTTGTTAACACTGGCGGTAAAAATGTGGCCCACAGATCTCTGTGTTTGCTGTTTCCATTTCGTGTCTGATTTGTTACGGCCCCTTTCTTCCTTCTGTTGTTTTGCTCTCTCTCTCTCTCTTTTTCTCTCTCTCTCTCTCTCTCTCTCTCTCTCTCTCTCTCTCTCTCTCTCTCTCTCTCTCTCTCTCTCTCTCTCTCTCTCTCCTTTTTAATGTATTTCTCTCTTGTTTTACCACATATATTAAACAATTTAGGATTAAGCACAACATATGAAGGTTCAAAAAACAATGGCGATATATATATATATATATATATATATATATATATATATATATATATATATATATATATATATATATATATATATATATATATATATATATATATATATATTTATATGAGTCGACGAGGTCGCTTCAAGCCAAGACAGACTTTTGTAAATAGACGAAGGATTGACAAATGGAGTTTAATGTTGACACATGAAGGGTTCAAAACCCAGGTGATGACGACAGAGTTAGCAGTGAAAAGGATTTGGGTGTTATGATTAAAAGGGATTTCATGTGAACAAATCTAGTTTCGAGAATCATTAGGAATAGGACACCTTATTCATAAGGATATGTATACACCGAGTATTAATACTTTACATATGTATAAAGCAGAGGGCGCCCCGCTCCCCTAGCTAAGTACAGCAGGGGCGCCCGCCCCCCCTAGCCGAGGACAGCAGAGGGCGCCCCGCCCCTCTGGCTAAGTACAGCAGGGGGGCGCTGATCACGCGGACGTTATTAGCGGGAGAGTCCCTTAACAATGCAAAATTTTCTTAAAATATTTGCGAGAAATTTTGCATATTAAGGAAGGCGAAAACTTGATCAAACGAATCGAAGAGGCTCAACGGAGTATCGAATTCCTTAAAATCTTTTGTTATGAGAGATGAAAGCTTCAGCACCTTACCGTGCAGCCTCCCAG
>NC_091150.1:36474711-36484711 GCF_040958095.1 Procambarus clarkii | reverse complement strand
CAGCAGCAGCAACAGCAGCAGCAACAGCAGCAGCAGAAGTTGTATCGTCAGGCGGTGATTGTAGCAGAAATCTAATTGTTTGCAGGAGGCAGACTCACCTCATCCCCCCCCCCCCCCTCCCCCTTATCGAGGCCGCTGCTTGGCCAAAATTTTATATATTGTTTCCTGGATGATAATCGCGTTTAATGTACCACAAGATCCTTCGGTCGTTATCTGAACCCCATGGCGTGCTTCTAGGAGTCATTCCCCTCCCTTCTTCCCTCCCTCCTTCCCCTCTTTCCAGTCTTCCTCTCGACTGTTTTACTCAGTACCCGTCACCTCACCTTCCGTCCCGTCACCTCCTGTCCCTTCCTGTTCCTGTCCTCACTCGTCAGCTCAAGTGATGGTGTTATCACCGCTCCAGCTCCTGGGCTGGTCTTATGAGAGTAAAATAACTGGAACCAACTACAGGAAAGTTATGAACAAATCCACAAGGGCCGTGACGAGGATTCGAACCTGCGTCCGGAAGTCATCTTTTTGATCTCAGACCATCGTGACTGTGTTCTCTTTCTTTCTGCTTCTCTCTAATCCTTCTCTCTTCCTTCTCTCCTCCATTTCCTTCCTGCATCCTCTCTCTTTCTCCTTCTGTTCGCTTCTAATTTCTAACTCTTTCTTCCCTTCTTCCCATCATGTGCCTCATCTCATCTTCTCAGTTACTCTTACCCCCTTTTTTTTCCTTCTTACTAAATCTACCTTCATCTTCTCTCACAGTTCTCTCATCTACTCCACTTTCCTTCTCCCAGCTCTTTCTACGTGTCGTGTTTTCCTTCCATAAGCAAATTACAAATTACAACAACTTTTCCAGAATCACCAACAACTCCCCCCCCTTCCTCCTCCCCACAACAATTAACTCCCTTAACTACACTAACTTAAACCCCCCCCCCCACAACCACACTATAGACACCACACTATATCCACTCACCAACCACTCACCAACCACACACCAACCAACCACCAACCACCCACCAACCACCCACCAACCACACACCAACCACCCACCAACCACCCACCAACCACCCACCAACCAGCCACCAACCACCCACCAACCACACACCAACCACCCACCAACCAGCCACCAACCACCCACCAACCACACACCAACCACCCACCAACCAGCCACCAACCACCCACCAACCACACACCAACCACCCACCAACCAACCACCAACCACCCACCAACCACCCACCAACCACACACCAACCAACCACCAACCACCCACCAACCACCCACCAACCACCCACCAACCACCCACCAACCACCCACCAACCAGCCACCAACCACCCACCAACCACACACCAACCACTCACCAACGACACACACACTACAACCACAAATCCCAAACCATCTCAGTGATCCCCGGGCCGTCACATTAGTTAATTACACAAGCTTCCTACAACACAAATATATATATATATTTTTTTCAAGCCTAAGTTGGGAACGGCGAATAACTTTTTTTTCGAATCCCGTGCATTAAGTAATGAAACTGAACCTGTCTTGTCTGAGGGGCATAATGGGAGAGGAAAGGGGAGGGAGGGAGGGGAAGGGTGATGGAAAGAGGGGGATGGTGGGGAGAGGAAAGAGGGGAGAGGGTAGAGTGAAGGGAGAGTGTTTTGAGAGGAATGAGCGAGAGGGGTGTGTTTGTGTGTGTTAGAGGACGAGGTGAAGAGAACTGGTGGTGTGTAGTAGTGGTAGGAATGGAAAGGTAGGGTAAGGGATACAGAGAGAGAGAGAGAGAGAGAGAGAGAGAGAGAGAGAGAGAGAGAGAGAGAGAGAGAGAGAGAGAGAGAGAGAGAGAGAATCGTAAATTAATGAAATGGGTTAGATAAGAAATTTGTCGATCTCAATACACAGTTTTATCAGTAAATATGATCAGATAAATGATGACAAATCTTGATTGAATTTAATAAACAGACGGTCGGAAGGTGGATCCCCAGAGCTCAACCTCACAAACGAGTATAATTATAGGTACATACAGACATGCCAATGGGTCATTGAGTATGGGACCCCCTTCCTTGCCCAGTTACATATACCTAATTTAAAAAAAAGTGAATAGCCAGAACCATTGAAAAAAACATATACATATGTTCCTTGTATACAATAAGGAAGGAAGCAAAGAGTAATTGGACAGATTAATCGGAGGGAAACTCTTTGAAGGTCTCAGTCAAATTACACTATGATTCTGAACTCAAATCTAAACATTAACATTGAGAAAATCCGTCGGAGCCGTGAAAAAGGTTCGAACCTTTGCGCTGGGTGTTCTCAGGCACACGCCCTAGTCAACTGGGAAACGATATGGTCATAAGGATGCCAGGGAACACCCACTACATAGGTTCGAACCCTCACATCACGGCACCTACGGATTTTCTCATTGATGCGTCACGATTGTGTGATTACTGTGTATCTACGTTGAGACATCGAAGGAAAAGTCGTGTGTGAAATATCCATGATGTTTCCTGTTGTTGCTCCTGTAGAGGTCAAGGTGTCAGTTGTTGCTCCTGTAGAGGTCAAGGTGTCAGTTGTTGCACCTGCAGGGGTCAAGGTATCAACTACAGTCAGCTGTTGCTTCTGTAAAGGGGGTCAAGGAGTCAGCTGTTGCTCCAAGGACGACCAGGCCTCGGTGAAGAGGGTCCTGGACACCGCTGACCTCAGCTCTCATACGAAAATAAATTTAGAGAACAGAAGAGCTTCGTCGAGCCGTGAAGTAGTCATCGCCAGCTTCCAGCACACAAACGACCCTCCTCTGGAAAGGAAGATTCCTCTCTGGAAAGGAAGAAATTCCTGACTGCTGGAAAATGGCTAACGTATCTTCAAGCTACATGAAACGGGAAACACAGATACCATTAAACCCGTGTCACTAACAAGTATATTCCCTTGCAAGTTGCTAGAGACTGATCCGAAGCAGGCTAGTGGAACATTTAGAACATACAAATTTAGTTTCAAATTACCAGTATGGATTTTATAAAGGAAAATACTGTTTGAGAAACATGATAGAATTCTACAAAATGAAATGAAAACTGAAGAGAGAGAGAGAAGGATGGGCAGACTGCATATTCCTCAACTGTTGGAAAGCATTTGATACAGTTCTGCACGAAAGACTCCTGCTCAAGCTAGAGAAGCAGGCTGGTGTATCGGGTCGTAAGGTGGGTCAGAGAGCACCTCTCAGGAAGGAAACAAAGGGCTACAGTGAGAGCAGAGACATCAGAGTGGAGAGAGGTTACGAGTGGAGTACCACAAGGGTCGGTTCTGGGACCCATCCTGTTTCTTATATATGTCAACAACTTGACAGAGGAAATTGACTTCTTCATATTAGTGTCTGCAGATGATGCAAAATTACTTAGAACAGTCAGGAGAGAGAGATAGTAATGTATTGCAAAGGGATTGGGCCTACTACAGAAGAACTTAAAAATTGTTGCTAAAATTTAACCAAGCTAAATTAAAAGTTCGGTTTGGAACAAGAGTGCGAAAACCAGTACAGCCGAATTAGATGAAGTATAAACAGATTCTTCAATCAGGAAGAGGACAAAGACCTGAGATTAAACATAACCCCAAAATCTGATGCCAGAAGCCCACATTAGTAGAATAACAGCAGCTGCATATGGCATAGTGGCCAACATCCAGGTGTATCCTTCAGAAACTTGGATAAAGGAACTTTCCGAGCCCTATACACAGCGAAGGTGAGACCCACTCTTGAATATGCATCCCCCAGCATGGAACCCTTACCTGGAAGAAGGACAAGGAGAAACTAGGAAAGGTCCACAAGCAATGAGACTCGTTTCTGAGCCGAAGGGATTGAGCTGTGAGGAAAGACTGAACAAACTAAGCCTTACCATACTGGATTAAAGGAGACAGGTGGGACATGATAAATACATATAAGATTCTAAGTGAAATTGACATAGACAAAGCAGCGTTGTTCAAAGCTAGGAACAGCAGAACGAAGGACACAGAAGGAAGCTAAAGACAGATAAGTCATAGAGACGCCAGAAATAACTGTTTCACTGTTAAGAGCCGTCAATAAGTGGAATAGGCTAAAATATAGAAGTCATTGAAGCTAATTCGATTCAAAATTGAAAATGTAAATATGATAAAAGCATTAGCAATGAGTCATTGTATTATCGTCTGAACGTCCGAAAAGTGGTGCCAGGAGCCTAACTCGACCCTGCAAGCTCATCTAGGTGAGCACATCCAGGTGAGCACACACACACACACTAATACACACAAACCACACACACACACAATAGTCATATGTGACATCCCGACGGTCGCCTACGCGGCCTCCCACTCCCTCTCTCTCGGCCAATCATATTATTACTCCATAATTAAGGGGATTTTGATTGGCTCAGACACGAGGGCTGAGTTTCCCTCTCCACCTCCCGTAAATTGAAGACCTTGATGGGAGAATTGGCCGTGTCTGTTGGTCTTGCTGCTGCTATACCAATTGTCTTTGTTGACTGTGTTTGTTGGTTTAGATATCATGGTGCAGTCGTTTGATTTTGTCGTTGTTATTGGTGAGAATTTCCTTCTTTTTGACGATAATATATTTGTTGAAACTTGTTATCAGTGAGAGACACACGATAGCATTGATTGGCTCTCTATATGTTTTGTTAAAATTCATATACAATTTATATCTATTTTTTTTACTAGTTTATTTGTTAATTTGTTCGTTTATGTATCAGGAAACGATTGGGATGGTTAATGAAATAACAAGTACATAGCGAGCAACCCAAACTCCCAATACTGAGTTACAGTGTTTCATATTGTGTGTTCATATTGTTTTCACTAGCTCGTTAAATACAATCACAGCGGCTATTGTATATACATGAACGTTCAATTGCAATGAACATACATACATACATTCATACATACATACATACATACATACATACATACATACATACATACATACATACATACATACATACATACATTCATTCATACATACATTCATTCATACATACATTTATACGTACATACACACACACACATTCATACATATATTTATACGTAATGCATACATACATACGTACATACATACATATACAAGGCACCCGACAAAACTTTCCTGGGTGCTGCCTATCCTCTTCTTCTAGGCTTAAGGGTCCCTACAAATAACCAAAGGTGGAACATCATATATAAATATATATATATATATATATATATATATATATATATATATATATATATATATATATATATATATATATATATATATATATATATATATATCCGGATCTGAATCTTTTTACCTTAAAATTTCGAGTCTTAAAAATTAATCACCATAGCTCTTGACTCCATTGTAACGGGGCCCGTTCTCTTCTCGTTAGCGTAGCGTTCATTCTCTCTGGTCTGTCATCGTTTATCATTGGCAAAACATTAACTCTGCGACAGCCGACGTTGTTAATCTTCGTTAATTTAACCGGTGATCTCTTTATTAGAGTCGTTAGTCAGGATTTATTTAGATATTTTGGGGGGGTTTGGACTCTTTTTTTTTTTGTATGTGTGTGTTCGGTGGAAATGTTTATGTGGATGTATGTAGGTATTTATGTGTATTTTTGTGTGGTAAGATGTTTATACATACACACTCGCAAACAAGGTAAGGTAATCACTACACTCACACACACACACATTTGGAATGCATTAGGAAGTGATGTGGTGGAGGCTGACTCCATACACAGTCTTAAGTGTAGATATGATAGAGCCCGATAGGCTCAGGAACCTGTACACCTGTTGATAGACGGCTGAGAGGCTGGACCAAAGAGCCAGAGCTCAACCCCCGAAAGCACAATTAGGTAAGAACAATTAGGTGAGTACACACACACACACACACACACACACACACACATCCGTTGGGGCGCTGGTAGCTGAGTGGACAGTGCGCTGGACTCGTAAACCTGTGGCCCGGGTTCGATTCCCGGCGCCGGCGAGGAACAAGGGGCAGAGTTTCTTTCACCCTGATGCCCCTATTACCTAGCAGTAAATAGGTACCTGGGAGTTAGACAGTTGTTACGGGCTGCTTCCTGGGTGTGTGTGTGGCAAAAAAATAGTAGTTAGTAGCAGTTGATTGATTGACAGTTGAGAGGCGGGCCGAAAGAGCAGTGCTCAACCCCCGCAAGCACAACTAGGTGAATACACACACACACACACACATCCTTCCTTGTAACTAACATGTTTAATCTTTATAACAGAGCCACAGAGATCTCACAGGAGAGAGGTGATTGGGTTAACTACATTTATCTAGACCTACGAAAACTTTTTACTGGCGACCTACAAAAAGGCTTTTGACAGAGTCCCACACACACACACACACAAGAGATTGCTTTGACCACTGAAACACATCCCAGTGGTGACAGGAAGACTTCTGACACTGACACAAAATTATCTAAGCATCAGAACCCACAACACATGAGAGCGGTAATCAGAGGCAATATATCAGAGAGGAGAAATGTCCATTGTACACATAAACTACCATTCCGAGGAATACAGAATTACATGAACGTGTCTACTGAAGCTGCTAGGACTTAGACGCTTGACTTAAGAGACTAAGAGACTTAGACGAATGACTAAGGATGAGGTAATCAACTCTTAATTACCAACACACATACAACCATGGGTTAAGCTTGAGGGAGTGTGTGATTGGGTGGAAACCCAATCACACACTTGGACAACAAACTAATGATAAATATAAAGTCCTTAATGCAAGTTTTTTTGTCTTTCCTTCATGCAATATTCTCATCCTCTTTATCTTCCTCCTCCTCCTCCTACTCCTCCTAATCCTTTTTAATGCTCCTCACCATTCTCTTCCCCCCTGACGAAGGTCACCTCGCTGCTATAGTCTAGAATTCATGTCAACAAAAGTTTACAAACCTTAAAAAATCGACAGATCTACTAAATTTTTAAATTCAATAGATTAATGTTTAAAACAATATAAACTGAAGCGAAGGGAGAGAGAGAGAGAGAGAGAGAGAGAGAGAGAGAGAGAGAGAGAGAGAGAGAGAGAGAGAGAGAGAGAGAGAGAGAGAGAGAGAGAGAGAGAGAGAGAGAGAGAGAGAGAGAGAGAAGGGACAGAGGGGAGTAAAGGGGGGGGGGGCAGTAAGAGGATCAAGCGGGGGAAGGGGGGAAGAAGGAGGGGGGGGGGGGGGAATAAGGCAGGGTGCTGGGCGCTTGGGATCGGAACTTACTGCTGTAGGATTATAGAAAAGTTAGCATCGGTTAGAGCAGAGTTTGTCTTGCTTATACACTTAGTTACTCCTTAAGCTCTTCGCGGAGTCACTCGTTCACGGATCCATTCTTGTGTATTGTGTTCGCGACCAAAATTTTAATTTAATTTAAACTTTTTTCCGATTTTTTCCTTTTTGAAGACGCGAGAGGATTCGATTATTGGGTGATTACAGAGGTGTTTACGTGGTGAACCCGTTCGTGAGCCCCGGATTCATAGCCAAATGGATTCAGATTCTCTACACTATTAATAAAAGGAATCGTAAGACTTTCATTGTTTAATTTCTTGTTGTTTTTTTAAAGTGAAAGGCCATACAGAATTTGAGAGAATTCGTTGGGAGAGCGATTACAGATTTTATATACCAGCAGTGTAGCCAAAACGTTAATTTTACGTCGTTAATCACCTTGTTACAACGTGTTGGAAAAGCTGCGGGTGTTTGATGGGATATCCATCTCTCGATAGATTAAATTTTGCTGCTTTTTTTTCCCCCGAGTTTATTTCGGGAGGAAATAAATATATGAGGCAGCGACAATGTCACTGATGAACTTATAATGAGATACACATTAAACCGGATTAGCATAATCAGGGAGCGGGTTTTTTGTGCTTATTTTTGTCTATCTTTTACATGTTCATGATGGAGGTTTAGGAGATGGTTGTTCACTGATTATATACGACCCCTGATTGGCTATTGATAAGTTTGCGTTTATATATATATATATATATATATATATATATATATATATATATATATATATATATATAAGCATTTTCTATTTTTCATATGTGGTTATTCTGCATACTTGGATCAGTGTTTTTGTGATCATTGTTGCATATATATATATATATATATATATATATATATATATATATATATATATATATATATATATATATATATATATATATATATATATATGTCGTACCTAATAGCCAGAACGCACTTCTCTGCCTACTATGCAAGGCCCGATTTGCCTAATAAGCCAAGTTTTCATGAATTAATTGTTTTTCGACTACCTAACCTACCTAACCAAACCTAACCTAACTTTTTCGGCTACCTAACCTAACCTAACCTAAAAAGATAGGTTAGGTTAGGTTAGGTAGGGTTGGTTAGGTTTGGTCATATATCTACGTTAATTTTAACTCCAATAAAAAAATATTGACCTCATACATAATGAAATGGGTAGCTTTATCATCTCATAAGAAAAAAAATTGAGAAAATATAATAATTCAGGAAAACTTGGCTTATTAGGCAAATCGGGCCTTGCATAGTAGGCCGAGAAGTGCGTTCTGGCTACTAGGTACGACATATATATATATATATATATATATATATATATATATATATATATATATATATATATATATATATTTATTCAAAATGCTGTCCACAAAACTGTTGATTGTCAGATATAATGTCCTTAACAAAAATTAATTTCTTTTCACCCGTAAGTTAATGTGTATGCCTGAAGGAGCAAACGTGGACTTCTTCAAGATAAAATTTAGAGACATTCCTCCAATAAATGCCGGAGCAACTAGGCTGTAGTGGTAAGGCGAACCTGCCTGCCCCTAACAACAGTTTCTTGGAACACGTTATCACACGTCTTACACCAGGCCAGGCTTAGGGAGAACTCCCACAACACACTCTCCAGGTGTTATCCTGATTTGAAAATGTTCATCCCCCTTTGTTTGAAAATGTTCATCCCCCTTTGTTCGTAAATGTTCATCCCCCTTTGTTCGACTATGTGTTCACTCGAGACACTGAAGTGCGTCCCCTGGAGCGTCTGGGTTCGACTAACAAGACGAACAACGCAGCAGCGAATAAAGGCAACATGGGGACAGATTCACGAAGCAGTTACGCAAGTACTTACGAACCGTGTACATCTTTCTTCAATCTTTGACAGCTGTGCTTACATTTATTAAACAGAATACAGACATGAAAACGTTCCAATCAACTGTTGTTATTGTTATAAACAGCCTCCTGGTGCTTCGGAGCTTATTAACTGTTTAATAACTGAAAAGAAAGCCGTCAAAGATTGAGGAAAGATGTTCACGTTGGTAAGTACTTGTGAAAAACTGTTTCGTGAATCTGGCCAATGGGCTTCAAGTACAGTCATTTGAACACAACTGTGTCTTCAACTGAACTGAAACAGCCTCCTCCCCCCTCCACACAACCCGTCCTCGACTCAAGTCCATTACATCCAGCGGTCGACCCCACAGACGCATTCATAAATTTTAATATGCTGTTCATTCAAAACGGGAATTTTCTCAAGTATAAATTAATATTATAATATATTAGCATATTGTGCATATATAGGCATAGGTTAGGTTAGGTGTTTAGGTTCTGTTGGTGATTATTTGTATTTGTAGTACGTGGGTGAAGCATTTATAGCGTTGTGATTCGAACAAAATTCGTCAGTGAAACACTTGTTCCGGAAGTGTTCGAACGTCAGCAGTTGTGAGTCGAGTGTAAACCGCTTTTCATTCATAAACAGGGGGTTTGGCCGGTGCATGGAATCACTTTTGGATCTTTGTTTGGAGGACGGGCTGCATTTGAACACAACTGTGTCTTCAACTGAACTGAAACAGCCTCCCCTCCCCCCCCCCCTCCACAACAACGCCTAATACGCGAACCATCATTTTCGAGCCAAACCTCTTCAGCGAATCATCAAGACCTCGTCGCATCGGCGCTCATTCCTGGCCAAATTGGTAATATATATGCACCCGGTGTTGACTCTGACCCGATGACGA
>NC_091150.1:36444711-36469711 GCF_040958095.1 Procambarus clarkii | reverse complement strand
GTATTTGGCTACGTACTGGTTGTACTTACCTAATTGTTCTCACCACATTGAGCTTTGTGCAGGGTCAAGCGTCAGCTCTCAGGCCTCGCCTTGCCACTATTAGCAGTTCAGTGCAGCGACTCTCTTCTTTTCATTTAATTTTTTTCATTTTTCATTTTCATTTTTTTGCAACATATTTACATTGAAAATTGTGAAGCAAATTAGCACTGAGAGCTTGCTTATCTGATCCATCCTCATTCATTTACAATTTCTGGAAGTGACTAAATTCCCTCTGACGTGTCTCTGTCATCTGTCTCTCCAGTTTTCATTTATGTTGGCTCGGTCTACTGTTCTTTGTTCCTCTCCATCAACTTGCCCAACTTTCCCCAAGAATCTTGTACGTAATGATCATTTCTCCCCCCCCCAGTTCCTTCTTTCGACCAGTGTGGGTGAGACTCACTTCTCAGTGTCAGTCCTCGTAGCTCAGGCTCGAGTATTGTTGCATATCTTTGGTCCTTGTATTGCTTTGTGTCTAAAACGGTAGGAGTGTTCCGTGCCCGTGCAGCGTACTCGAGAGTAGGTAGATTGTACACAGTGTTCGGTTATGACTCTAAGTTCCTTGGAGGGGTATCCGGACGTTGTTTTCGTTCTGGGGGGTTATGTCCGTATTCTCAACTTTCTCTTATTGAAGTGAGGTTAAGCGGACTTTTGTTCACCTTTCTGTATCCGAGGTGTTTTCCTTCTTTTATTTCTGTTGTCCTGTGAGACCTGGCGAGGGTTGCTAGGTCAGACTCTACAGGACCTCCATCAGTCTTGTAGAGGGTAGATGATGACAGAGTATGTTGGTTGTAGCGTGTCTAAGGGTCCCTCTGTCTGCCTCTGTCTCTGTCTTTGTCTCTCTCTCTCTCTCTCTCTCTCTCTCTCTCTCTCTCTCTCTCTCTCTCTCTCTCTCTCTCTCTCTCTCTCTCTCTCTCTCTCTCTCTCTCTCTCTCTCTCTCTCCCTCCTCCTATCCCCCTCCATCCAACACCCATCCATCACCACGGAGCCCAACATCCATCACCCACTCAATTAAACCTTTTCTTGAGGTTTCTATGCAAATTTTCCTTTCGCCTGACCCTCGGAGAATCTCCCCAGACAACAAGATTACTCCGTGACTCGCAAAATGACGAAAAAGAACACGACCCTCGGAGTTTTTATCTTCCTTCGTGTTCAGAGGCAGACGTTACGCTCTTGATCGATCAGACTGTGTTTTTATGATACGGCAGACATGATGCGGTGGTTTGAGGGTTTGGTGCGCGTGTGGGGTGGGGGGTGTGGGGTATGGGGTGTAGGGTGGGGGTGTGGGGGTGTGGGGGTGTGGGGTGCGTGCTTTCCTATCAGTGACTAAGGGAAAGTGAGGTCTATAGGTCTTTATATCTAGGCTATTATAGCCATGTTGTACCTATTGCGTTACAATTTGACTCTTCTCACGTTTGAATTCTTTGTCGTATTTGGGGGTTAAAGTTGTGGATGGAGGTGGCTTCCACAACTTTTTCTTACAGTGTATTTCCAAACTTTCAACCACCTGCACAGAAAACGACCACTTCGTTACAATTCGTGGACTCATTCGTAACTGCTACTTCCACTTGAAACTTCTCGTCTTAGTTCTCACTTTAAAGAGTCTGGCCTTGTCCATCTTGTCAGTTTCCCTCAATATCTTGCATGTTGCAATCATGTCGCCTCATGTGTTTCTTCTCTCTTCTAGAGTTGTGAGGTCTAGTGCCCTTAACCTCGCCTCATAGCTTAATCTTTTTACCTCTAGTGTGTGTTGTTGCAAAGGTTTTGTACCTTTTCAATTTTGTGTATGCCTTTGCTTCACGAGGTGCGGATTCGATGCTGGTGTTGCAAGTTGCAATGTTGGTCTAACAGAGACTGTGTAGATTGTCTTGACAGAGTCCTGGTTAAGGTTGCTAAACGATGCTCGAATATGTGCGAGTGTGCTGCTGATGTTGTTGAGTTTGTGTGTGTGCCTCGGAGCATGGTGCTGGGGTTATGTTGACTCCCGAATCCTGTACGTCTCTCTCTCTCTCTCTCTCTCTCTCTCTCTCTCTCTCTCTCTCTCTCTCTCTCTCTCTCTCTCTCTCTCTCTCTTTTTCTCTCTCTCTCCTGCTCCATTGGTTGCCTTCGTAGATACATTGGTATGGTGTAGATACCTTGTGGTCTCCTTTATCCCTTTCCCGTCTGCTATATTTTGTACACGTGTGATTGAACTCTAGCAACCATTAGTTTGGCCACTCCTGGAGTTTGCCGAGATTATCCTGAAACATTTTGCACTCTTCCTCGGTTTTTACTTGCCTCGTGAGCTCTGCGTCCTCTGCAGACACCGACATGAACGAGTTCACTCACTCGTGAAGGTCTTTCACATTAATTAGGGAGAGTAGAGAGCTCCCAGGACCGACCATTAGGGAACTCCACTTGTTACCGTCTTCCACTTGAAGCCTCATCTTTGATGACTGTGACTCTTTGTTGTCTGTCTTTCAGATAGTCTCTTATCCAGTTTTGTGTGTGGTGGGGTAGGGGGGTGGGGGTGGGGGGGGATGGCGTAGAGAGAAGGTGCGTGGTGTGTACTCACCTAGATAAACTCATATACATCTGCTTGCAAAGGGGGTCCAGGTAGGCTCCTACCCCCCCCCTGCCCCCCCCCCTGCCCCCCCCGCCTCCGAATGTTTTTAGATTAATGCAATGACTCATTTTCTCATGTTTTAATCGTATTTATATTTTTTAATTTGACCCGAAGTAGATTCAAAGACTTCTACGTCTGACTCAGTCCACTTATTGACAGCTTTAACCCTTAGAAAGTTCTTTCTGACTTCTCTGTGACTAATTTGCGTCTGTAGCTTCCCTCTATGGCCCCCTCGTTCTGCTGTTCCCAACGTGGAACAACACACCTTTGTCAACCTTGTCAATTTCTTTTAGAATGTTATATGTTACTATCCTATCTCCCCCCCCCCCACCCTTTCTCCTTTCCTCTATCTCTCAGTCTTTCATCGTGGCTTAATCTTTTCAACTCAGGAACGAGTCTCGTTGCATATCTTCGGACCTTTTCTAGTTTCTTGTTGGCCTTTCTCAGGTAAGGGTTCCATGCTGGGGATGCATATTCAAGACTGGGTCTCACCTTTGCTTATTATATAGGAAAGCCTCTTTACCCCATGCTTCTGGTCAACAGACGTTGGTCAGTATGCCATGTGTGGCATGTTATTCTGCTAATGTGGCCTTTTGGCACCATTCCTTCTGACCAGGGGATGTTTTCTGACAGTGTGAGGACATGCAGTCTGTCCTTCTCTCTCTTGTTGGATTTCTGTCTTCTTCTTGACCTGCTTCAGCAAGGTTGTCAAGCAGGATTTTCCTTTACTGAAACCGTGTTGATGCCTCGATTTATCTGTTCTACATGTTCTACTAGCCTTAGGATTCTATTAGTTCTGTTCTACTAGGGTCCACTCCCACATCTTTCTCCTTTTCTAATTGATGAATCTTTCTTCTCTTCATCCTGTACTGCTGTGGTGGTCTTTGCAATCTTTATAACTTTGAATTTGGTTGGGTAAAATTACAGCAGTCATTTTTCAAACCACTTCTCAACCACATTTTTCAAATCATTTTTCAATACATCACAATACATCTCTGTCCTGACTCTTCGCGTCAGTTGTACCTCTTCTGCAAACACTGTTTTAGATAAGGAGGCAGTTTTATTTGTCAGGCTGTTGACATATATTAGAAACAGGATGGGCCCCAGAACCGACCCTTGTGGTCCTCCAGTAGGAACCTCTCTCTCCACTCTGATGACACTGCTCTCACTGTAGCCCTTTGTTTCCTTCCTGAGAGATATGGCTAACCCATATGAGGACTCTTCCCCCATACACCAGCCTGCTTTTCTATTTTGAACAGGAGTCTGTCATGCGAGACCGTATCGAATGTTTTCTGACAGTGTGAGGACATGCAGTCTGTCCTTCTCTCTCTTGTTAGATTTCTGTCTTCTTGACCTACTTCAGCAAGGTTGTCAAGCAGGATTTTCCTTTACTGAAACCGTGTTGATGCCTCGATTTATCTGTTCTACATGTAATTTAACGGTTTCTGTCTTCTCCCTTTCTTGAAGATTGGCCCCACATTAGTCATTTTCCAATAATCAGGAAGTTCTCTTATTTCTAGAGAGGAATTAAATATTATTTGCAAGTGGGCTGCACAATGTTTCAGCTGACTCTTTTAGTACCCATGGCGATATTTTGTCTGGTCCCATGGCTGTTGCTACTTCCAGTTCTTGTAGATCCTTCTTTACTTTTTCATTTGTCACTGTTCACCTAGCAGTAAATAGGTATTTGGGAGTTAGACAGCAGTAACGGGCTACTTCCTGGTGTGTGTGTGTGTGTGTGTGTGTGTGTGTGTGTGTGTGTGTGTGTGTACTCACCTATTTGTACTCACCTATTTGTGCTAGCGGGGGTTGAGCTTTGGCTCTTTGGTCCCGCCTCTCAACTGTCAATCAACTGAACTGTTGTTGAACGACAACAACAATCAACTGTGTGTGTGTGTGTGTGTGTGTGTGTGTGTGTGTGTGTGTGTGTGTGTGTGTGTGTGTGTGTGTGTGTGTGTGTGTGTGTGAAGAAAATTAGATTGATTGACAGTTGAGAGGCGGGCCGAAAGAGCCAGAGCTCTACTCCCGCAAGCACAACTAGGTGAATTCACACACACACACACACACACACACACACACACACACACACACACACACACACACACACACACACACACACACACACACACACGCACACACACACACACACACACACACACACACACGCACACTTACTGTATGAATAATAAATAAAATCACAAATTTTACTTTAGGAAATCTACACATTGGATATTTTTGTTATTAAAATCATATATCTACAATATTAGATAAGAACATTTATATATCATAATTCCTACAGTTAGAATACTATAATTTGCGTAACCGAGAAACCTTAACAGTACAATACTGTATTTTGTATTGCTGACATGGATAATGAAGAATTCTGTAATCCTGGAAATGAAAGATAGAATAATTCTCAACTGGCAACACTGCATCCAAGGTGATATTTCTGAACTTTAATTCTCTGACACACTGAAATATTGCCAGAAACCCCTGGTCTGGCAACCCTGAGCCGAGCAATATGTCACACGTTATCATGGATTCACGGGCTTATGGGGTGCCTCTCTTGACTTGGCACCGCTGCACCAGGTTATGGTGTCTGTGTGTGTGTTGGCGTGACACTATTGCTTGAGAATACGAGCTCTCCTAATCTGGCAGTACTGTAAGTTATGGTGAGAGATGGAACTTGGTAAGTGCTATCACTCTTGCTAGAGTTGCAAAGAGACATTTCCCCCCATATTTCCCCCCCCTGGCATCTTTCATGGGGAATTATGATATGTCATTTAGTTATTATTCGCTAAAATTAGGGTTTCTTTCACTGTCAGGACTTGGCAACACTCGAGGAGCTTATACGGGGTGTCGTTTTAACTTGGCAAAAGTTAGAGGGCTTATGGGGGTATATCTGCCGAGTTAGCAAAGGCGGAGGTGATATCGTCGGCAGTGATATCGTTGGCAGTGATATCTCTCTCTCTCTCTCTCTCTCTCTCTCTCTCTCTCTCTCTGTCTCTCTCTCTCTCTCTCTCTCTTTGCTTGGGAACACTGCACACTCCGCTCTAGGAGGGAAAAAAAGATAGACTTTTGAAAGTGGTCATTTATCTTGGTGGGGATTTTGGCAACACTGTTTTGGATATCTTTTGTTTAAGCTTTGGTGTTTTTGTTGGGGCTGTTGTGGTTGGTGTTTTTTTTTTTTTTTGCACAATTGACTTTGTCGCTGTTTGATAATTTTTTTTCTTGGAACTGCTGTTTTTTTCGGGTTAATACTAATTAATTTATTTGTCTGGACTGCTGTATCTTTTTGTTCCTGTAAAAAAAAAGTACAAAAAAAGTTTGTACCCTTTTTTTTTTTTGCTGGAGCTCCTATCATTGTTTTTCTTGTTGCTATTTTTGCTCGTTGTTTGTTAGTTATTTTGTGATGTTATTGATATGTTATGTTCTTATGTTGAAGATTTATGTGGTGTCCGTTCTTTTGTTATATCTGGCGACGTTATTGCTTTTGTTATATCTGGCGCCGTTACTGTTTTGTTATATGTCTGGCGACGTTATTGCTTTTGTTATATGTCTGGCGACGTTATTGCTTTTGTTATATGTCTGGCGACGTTATTGCTTTTGTTATATCTGGCGACGTTACTGTTTTTGTTATATCTGGCGACGTTACTGCTTTTGTTATATCTGGCGACGTTACTACTTTTGTTATATCTGGCGCCGTTATTGCTTTTGTTATATCTGGCGACGTTACTGTTTTTGTTATATCTGGCGACGTTACTGCTTTTGTTATATCTGGCGACGTTACTGCTTTTGTTATATCTGGCGACGTTACTGCTTTTGTTATATCTGGCGACGTTACTACTTTTGTTATATCTGGCGACGTTACTACTTTTGTTATATCTGGCGCCGTTATTGCTTTTGTTATATCTGGCGACGTTACTGCTTTTGTTATATCTGGCGACGTTACTGCTTTTGTTATATCTGGCGACGTTACTGCTTTTGTTATATCTGGCGACGTTATTGCTTTTGTTATATCTGGCGACGTTATTGCTTTTGTTATATCTGGCGACGTTACTGCTTTTGTTATATCTGGCGCCGTTATTGCTTTTGTTATATCTGGCGACGTTACTGTTTTTGTTATATCTGGCGACGTTACTGCTTTTGTTATATCTGGCGACGTTACTGCTTTTGTTATATCTGGCGACGTTACTGCTTTTGTTATATCTGGCGACGTTACTACTTTTGTTATATCTGGCGACGTTACTACTTTTGTTATATCTGGCGCCGTTATTGCTTTTGTTATATCTGGCGCCGTTATTGCTTTTGTTATATCTGGCGACGTTACTGTTTTTGTTATATCTGGCGACGTTACTGCTTTTGTTATATCTGGCGACGTTACTGCTTTTGTTATATCTGGCGACGTTACTGCTTTTGTTATATCTGGCGACGTTACTGTTTTTGTTATATCTGGCGACGTTACTGCTTTTGTTATATCTGGCGCCGTTATTGCTTTTGTTATATCTGGCGACGTTACTGTTTTTGTTATATCTGGCGTCGTTACTGCTTTTGTTATATCTGGCGACGTTACTGCTTTTGTTATATCTGGCGACGTTACTGCTTTTGTTATATCTGGCGACGTTATTGCTTTTGTTATATCTGGCGACGTTATTGCTTTTGTTATATCTGGCGACGTTACTGCTTTTGTTATACCTAGCGACGTTAGTGCTTTTGTTATATCTGGCGACGTTACTGCTTTTGTTATATCTGGCGACGTTACTGTTTTTGTTATATCTGGCGACGTTACTGCTTTTGTTATATGTCTGGCGACGTTACTGCTTTTGTTATATCTGGCGACGTTACTGTTTTTGTTATATCTGGCGACGTTACTGCTTTTGTTATATCTGGCGACGTTACTGCTTTTGTTATATCTGGCGACGTTACTGCTTTTGTTATATCTGGCGACGTTACTGCTTTTGTTATATCTGGCGACGTTACTACTTTTGTTATATCTGGCGTCGTTACTACTTTTGTTATATCTGGCGACGTTACTGCTTTTGTTATATCTGGCGACGTTACTGTTTTTGTTATATCTGGCGACGTTACTGCTTTTGTTATATCTAGCGACGTTAGTGCTTTTGTTATATCTGGCGACGTTACTACTTTTGTTATATCTAACGACGTTACTGCTTTTGTTATATCTGGCGACGTTAGTGCTTTTGTTATATCTAGCGACGTTAGTGCTTTTGTTATATCTGGCGACGTTACTGCTTTTGTTATATCTGGCGACGTTACTGCTTTTGTTATATCTGGCGACGTTACTGCTTTTGTTATATCTGGCGACGTTACTGCTTTTGTTATATGTCTGGCGACGTTACTGCTTTTGTTATATCTGGCGACGTTACTGTTTTTGTTATATCTGGCGACGTTACTGCTTTTGTTATATCTGGCGACGTTACTGCTTTTGTTATATCTGGCGACGTTACTGCTTTTGTTATATCTGGCGACGTTACTGCTTTTGTTATATCTGGCGACGTTACTACTTTTGTTATATCTGGCGACGTTACTACTTTTGTTATATCTGGCGACGTTACTGCATTTGTTATATCTGGCGACGTTACTGTTTTTGTTATATCTGGCGACGTTAGTGCTTTTGTTATATCTAGCGACGTTACTGCTTTTGTTATATCTGGCGACGTTACTGCTTTTGTTATATCTGGCGACGTTACTGCTTTTGTTATATCTGGCGACGTTACTGCTTTTGTTATATCTGGCGACGTTAGTGCTTTTGTTATATCTAGCGACGTTACTGCTTTTGTTATATCTGGCGACGTTACTGCTTTTGTTATATCTGGCGACGTTACTGCTTTTGTTATATCTGGCGACGTTACTGCTTTTGTTATATCTGGCGACGTTACTGCTTTTGTTATATCTGGCGACGTTAGTGCTTTTGTTATATCTAACGACGTTAGTGCTTTTGTTATATCTGGCGACGTTATTGCTTTTGTTATATCTGGCGACGTTACTGCTTTTGTTATATCTGGCGACGTTACTGCTTTTGTTATGTCTGGCGACGTTAGTGCTTTTGTTATATCTAACGACGTTACTGCTTTTGTTATATCTGGCGACGTTAGTGCTTTTGTTATATCTAACGACGTTACTACTTTTGTTATATCTGGCGACGTTATTACTTTTGTTGAAGAACTCGCTTGCGTATAATTCAATATTATTGTTTCCTGTATAATTTCATATAATTGTATCTACCATAATACAAATCTTAGGTGTCTGGTAGCTGAGTGGACAGCGCGCGGGACTCCTGTGGCCCGGCGTCGATTCCCAGCGCCGGCAGAGACAAATGGGCAGAGTTTCTTTCACCTTGATGCCTCCTGTTACCTAGCAGTAAATAGGTACCTGGGAGCTAGACAGCAGTCATGGGCTACTTCCTGGGAGTGTGTGTATGTGTGTGTGTGTGTGTGTGTACTCACCTAGTTTTGCTTGCGGGGGTTGAGCTCTGGCTCTTTGGTCCCGCCTCTCAACTGTCAATGAACAGATGTACAGGTTCCTGAGCCTATTGGGCTCTATCATATCTACACTTGAAACTGTGTATGGAGTCAGCCTCCACCACATCACTTCCTAATGCATTCCATTTGTCAACCACTCTGACACTAAAAAAGTTCTTTCTAATATCTCTGTGGCTCATTTGGGTACTCAGTTTCCACCTGTGTTCCCTAGTGCGTGTTCCCCTTGTGTTAAACAGCCTGTCTTTATCAACCCTGTCGATTCCTTTGAGGATCTTGAATGTGGTGATCATGTACCCCCTAACTCTTCTGTCTTCCAACGAAGTGAGGTTTAATTCCCGTAGTCTCTCCTCGTAGCTCATAGCTACGAGGAGTGTGTGTGTGTGTGTGTGTGTGTGTGTGTGTGTGTGTGTGTGTGTGTGTGTGTGCGGGAGAAAAAATATTAGTTAGTTAGTAGTCAGTAACAGTTGATTGATTGGCAGTTGAGAGGCGGGACCAAAGAGCCAGAGCCAAACCCCCGCAAGCACAACTAGGTGAATACAAACATTTACGATCCATACGATTAATATTAATTAATTAATACGATTAATTAATATACGATTAATAGATGATTATACATAATCTTAATAAACATTAATAAAAAAGAATAAATGGCAATCCACGGGTATACATAGGTGCAATACACGAGTATACATAGAGGCAATACACGAGTATACATAGGGGCAATACACGAGTATATATAGGGGCAATACACGAGTATACATAGGGGCAATACACGAATATACATTGGGAAAATCCATGAGTATACATAGGGGCAAGACACGAGTATACATAGGAACAATCCACAAGAATACATAGGGGCAATACACGAGAATACATAGGGACAATCATTCGTACAACACAACATTGGCTCCTTTACATTCATGTATCATTGTGGAGAGCCTTACCCGCATACACGGGTATACATAACATTGGCAGCAATCCACGAGGATACATAGCCATACACAAGGAGGAGGGGGGTGGGGGGCCCTCATACACAGCCATACACGGGTACATGTAACCTAATACACTTGCCATACAGACCGGTGTATGAAAGGGAAAGGTCTGCCAACACATCTTTAATGTGATAGACAACTGGTAGGACTTTGTCTTAGTCTCTCTCTCTCTCTCTCTCTCTCTCTCTCTCTCTCTCTCTCTCTCTCTCTCTCTCTCTCTCTCTCTCTCTCTCTCTCTCTCTCTCTCTCTCCTCTCTCTCTCTCTCTCTCTCTCTCTCTCTCTCTCTCTCTCTCTCTCTCTCTCTCTCTCTCTCTCTCTCTCTCTCTCTCTCTCTCTCTCTTTGCTCTTACTCTCGTTCGCCTTTTCCATAAATGCCTTAGATATTTTCTTCCATTTTTGTTTATTCATTAAGCTTTTGCCCATCATCCTTATTTCTCGTTTCTCAACCCACCTCCTTTCATTCTCCTCGTCTCTCTCTCTTCCTCCCCTCCCTTCTTTCTTAATTCTCCCTCTCCCTCTTTACCTTCATGGTTCCCTCTCCAGCCCCTTCCATCCTCTCCCTCTTGACCTGAATACCCCACACCCTCCTTCCCTACACTCTCCTCATCCCCCCCTCCCTCCCAACGAGCCTTTATGGGGCTAATCCCCCATCCTACCCCCTTCCCCCACTTATAGTCCTAATTTGCAAACCTGTACAGTTGAATTACGCCCAAGTCGCGTCTCCCAGGGGTGCTGGGGTCTGTGTAATGGTCTGGTGGAGAGAGAGAGAGAGAGAGAGAGAGAGAGAGAGAGAGAGAGAGAGAGAGAGAGAGAGCGGGAGCGGGAGGAGATACAGTACTGAGAGAGAATCAAAAGATAAAGGCAAATTTCCCCCGTGCCAACTTCAAAGTGAAACAAAATACTACCACTAATCACCCTGACTCGCCCGCTAAAAGCACAACAGGAAATGACCTATTTTGTCGCCATTTTGTCCTCCACCAGAGTAGGGAATTTAGAGGTCACTGAGGGGAGAATTGCCCCCCCTCTGGAAGTGGGTTTCCTACTCAGCAGTACTGCCTAATCGACCTGTTATAGCCGGCTCAAAGTGCCACCTACTTACTACTAGCTGTCAATGGGGAAAAAAATATATATTCGCGAAAAAAAAAATTCCACTAGTTAGCACCTGCGTCCTCTGTCATTGCCGGATAGTAAATAGAGTATTTTTTTCCCAGCTGTTTTTTGGTATTTATGTTTGGGCTCAGTGGAAGGACCTTGTTATTCGAGTTTACATGGTTCGCATTGTATTTTGGCTTTGAAAATCCCAACAGGTTGAATAATAGATGAATAGATACAGGCTGTTGACATCTATTCATGCAAGAATATATTACCTTCCCTATATATATATACATGTTTGAATTAGTGTAATTATTTAAATTTCATGTTAAAATCCAATAATATTTTTCATTTATTTTGTCATTTTATCTTGTTTTAAATATCTATCTATCTATCTATCTATCTATCTATCTATCTATCTATCTATCTATCTATCTATCTATCTATCTATCTATACACATACAATCCAATGATTGTATAATTATATACAATCATTATATACATGCTTGTATATAATTATATATGATTGTCGACAAATTAACTATTAGAAAGCAATAATATTAATGTTATTAAGAATTCTAAATGATCAAAATATACTTAAGACTAATGGGGACCAATTCTGGCACGGTGGACCAATTAACGTTTTAATTGGTATAAGCGGCCCTACCTTGTGGACCTCTGGACCTGATGACAAGTGAGGTGGAGAGAAGTGAGGGGAAGATGGGAGGGGGGGCTGAAGAGGAGATGGGATAGAAGTGAGAGGGATAGGGCTAGGTGGAGAGGCAGGGATAAGGGGAAGAGCCGTGTGAAAGAGGAGTCTTCCTCTTCCCTCTTGGGAGGCTGGGAGGATGTTGAACAACCGTGGGAACCTCTGATGTCTATACAGTGTTCTCTGTGCCTGTGGCACCTTTGCTCTTCACTGGTTCTATTCTGCATTTTCGTCTTGAGAGAGTATGTCTCTCCTACATTACACCCCCCTCTTCTTTAGCTTCACCCCTTTCTCTGTCTCTTTCTCCTCCATTTTTACACTCATCTCCTTCCCTCCTAGTTTCCTTACCCTCCCCCCCTCTCCCTCTCCCTCTCCCGCCCCCCCATATCCCTCTCCAATCTCGAACAGAAAAACATTTTCATTTATATATAATGAAGCGGTACATGGCTTCCCCTCTCCCTCTTCCCTCACACCTCATGCCACCTCTTCCCTTGTGAGAGAACTGTCTCTCAGCTCCCCCCCCCTGACTTCCAGAAGCATCTTGCAGCAGCCAGCACCTGCATGTGCACTCATGTATGGGAACTAATCCTGTGCACCTCCCTCCCCCCAGTGCACAGCACCCCTTCCCCCACAGTGCTCAGGGCCCCCCACAGTGCTCAGGCCCCCTACAATGAACAGGCCCCCCCCCACACAGTGCTCAGGCCCCCTACAATGAACAGGCCCCCCCCCCCACACAGTGCTCAGGCCCCCTTACAGTGAACATGACCAAGTGCTCAAGGTCTATCTTATTACTGGACTAAAACCTAGCTTGATTGGTCTCTAATGAGAGCTCATTATGTGTGCATCATTAAGCGACCCCCCATCTCCCCCACTATTGCAACGCGGGTCGTGGCGGGTGTATATAGGCAGTAGAGAGACCGAAGAGGCACAGAATTGCGGGTGTATATAGGCAGTAGAGAGACAGAAGAGGCACAGAATTGCCATTGCAGATGCAAGCGGCCGCCAGTGGCTACTGCGCCGAGGTTCACTGGTTGTAAGGCGCTTCTGGATCGACCATTACCCTGGGAGATCAAGAGGTCAGGTCACCCGCGAAGGTCAACTCGGGGTAGCGGTGACGTGGATATGATGTTGTCAAGGCAACATGACTACAGATGAGCCTATAGGTTTAAGAAGCTGCCAAATAGTCAATCGCCAAATTGGTTAATTTCAGAAGTAAGGGTTGGACGCCAGCTAGCGTTTGTAAATGTGTGTTTGTGTGTGTGTGTGTGTGTGTGTGTGTGTGTGTGTGTGTGTGTGTGTGTGTGTGTGTGTGTGTGTGTGTGTGTGTGTGTGTGTGTGTGTGTTTGTGTGTGTGTGTACTCACCTAGTCGTACTCACCTAGTTGTGTTTGCGGAGGTTGAGCTCTGGCTCTTTGGTCCCGCCTCTCAACCGTCAATCAACAGGTGTACAGATTCCAGAGCCTATCGGGCTCAGGAATCTGTATCATATCTACACTTGAAACTGTGTATGGAGTCAGCCTCCACCACATCTCTTCCTAATGCATTCCATTTGTCCACCACTCTGACACTAAAAAAGTTCTTTCTAATATCTCTGTGGCTCATTTGGGCACTCAGTTTCCACCTGTGTCCCCTTGTACGTGTTCCACCTTGTGTTAAATAGACTGTCTTTATCTACCCTATCAATTCCCTTCAGAATCTTGAATGTGGTGATCATGTCCCCCCTAACTCTTCTGTCTTCCAGCGAAGTGAGGTTTAATTCCCGTAGTCTCTCCTCGTAGCTCAAACCTCTCAGCTCGGGTACTAGTCTGGTGGCAAACCTTTGAACCTTTTCCAGTTTAGTCTTATCCTTGACTAGATATGGACTCCATGCTGGGGCTGCATACTCCAGGATTGGCCTGACATATGTGGTATACAAAGTTCTGAATGATTCTTTACACAAGTTTCTGAATGCCGTTCGTATGTTGGCCAGCCTGGCATATGCCGCTGATGTTATCCGCTTGATATGTGCTGCAGGAGACAGGTCTGGCGTGATATCAATCCCCAAGTCTTTTTCCTTCTCTGACTCCTGAAGAATTTCCTCTCCCAGATGATACCTTGTATCTGGCCTCCTGCTCCCTACACCTATCTTCATTACATTACATTTGGTTGGGTTAAACTCTAACAACCATTTGTTCGACCATTCCTTCAGCTTGTCTAGGTCTTCTTGAAGCCTCAAACAGTCCTCTTCTGTTTTAATCCTTCTCATAATTTTAGCATCGTCTGCAAACATTGAGAGAAATGAATTGATACCCTCTGGGAGATCATTTACATATATCAGAAACAAGATAGGACCGAGTACAGAGCCCTGTGGGACTCCACTGGTGACTTCACGCCAATCGGAGGTCTCACCCCTCACCGTGTGTGTGTGTGTGTGTGTGTGTGTGTGTGTGTGTGTGTGTGTGTGTGTGTGTGTGTGTGTGTGTGTGTGTGTGTGTGTGTGTGTGTGTGTGTGTGTGTGTGTATGTGTGTGCTGCACGCTACACCAACCCATCAGTCCCATAAACATGTCTGCCTGCACGCTGCCACTTGCGTGCAGGCAACATAGAGACCGCGAGCAGGCATTGTAGAGAGAACCAACGGCACTTCTACGAGAGTAACGATTGTGCAGACCTCCACCCGTTTAGTCCCGTGTGAGTGTGTGAGGGCCTCAAGGTGTGAGTATGTGAGTGCCTCAAGGAGTGAGTGCGTGAGACCGCCATTGCTCTAAGTACTATCCTCTGATTGATTATTGTTATTGTGTACCTTGGTATCGACCAGTACAGCCAACCAGAGATGTACTCACCTTGCAACTCTCTTACAACAGCTGGAAGGTGATGAGTTTAACGACACACCAACGGTGAAATAACGGGGGTGAGAATAGCTTGAGCTACCTCATCCCTTTGTGTGTATTTTACCTCAATAAACTTATTTCAATTCAATTTCAACGGTGAAATAAATCAATATTGATCCGTGTGATCTCATGATTATATTCCACCTGTTGGAGAATGTGTATTTTACACACACACAGCACATTAAGATCAATGTTGTTATATTTAATGTTAGTGGGACAGGTCATTGTTCTTGCTGATTGTGCAATGCCCGAGTAATCAGAGGGAACTCCTCGTGTTTTCCTTGCAACCGGCAATGCTAGGAAAGGTATGTTTACGACTGGTTATCTAAGAAGAGTGTTAAGATAAGATTACCCACACGTGAACCACGTGGTTGATCAGTTGAGGGGCTCAATGCTGCAGTGTCAATGTCTGCACGACGCGATACTGGCTCTGACGACACCTGTCATAGAGTAATGTAAGCGCCTTAGGTATTAGTACGTAAATTATGTAAATAAACCTTCTTAAGTTTTACGAAAGTGTTTGCGTTAAACCCTTTAGAAATACTCCCATTAAACCCTCAGGATAGATATAGTTTTTAGTTCTAACACCATTATAAGCCTTCAGTCAAATAAATTTGACGAGGCTCCTACCAGGAGATCACTTAGGAGTGCCTTTCTTGCACACTTCTCCCCAAGAGCATAATGATCCTGCAACAGGTGAAGCCTGTCGACGAGGACGACCCCACAGCCGGGGTCCCACTCGACCAGTGCTCCCTGGATCTGGAGGCATTGCTCTCGAGTAAATAAGACATTGCTGAAGCAATCAGCCGGTGCGAAGTGGTGATGCTGCGTGTATGGGTAAAGATAAAAACAATTCCCTTACACTTTACCCTCATCTCCTCCCTTTGACCCCCCTTATGCCTATCCCCTTGTTCCCCCTCCCATCCCTTTGTTCCTTCCGTCATCCTCCCTCTCTTCCAACCCCCTTCCCCTCCACCCCCAGGAAGCAGCCCGTGACAGCTGACTAACACCCAGGTACCTATTTTACTGCTAGGTGACAGGGGCATAGGGTGAAAGAAACTCTGCCTATTGTTTCTCCCCGGCGCCCCGGGATTGAACCCGGGACCACAGGATCACAAGTCCAGCGTGCTGTCCGCTCGGCCAACCGGCTCCCTACACCTTCCCTACCTACACCCGGCTTCCCTGATGCCAATCCCGACCTACCCAACTTGGCCACATATCCAACAAGAGTATTGAGAGAAAATTGTGTGAAGCTAGCCCTAACCCTCTGGTCTCTCTAGCCCTAGTCAGATAAACACACACACACACACACACAGACAAGACATTTCCATTTATTAGATATAGAGATATATATACATACATATAAATATATAGATATACGTATATATATAAATACGAAAACTGCCTCATCAAACGAACAAATTTATTTACAATCAAGCGGAGGATTAGCAGGATTAAAAGGGACAAAGCGGATTAGTGTCTGGCAACAGTGTGAAGATGGGGTGGAGGGGGGGGCGGGGGTCCCTTATCAATAATAGGGAGGCGGGGAATAAAAGAGAAAGCACCCCTCGCCGTCTGCCTTTATTTGTCTCTCACACGCACCCAGAGAAATGATTTCATCTCGCGGGTCATCCCAGAGATGCTGAGGCTCCTCCTTGGAGTGGGACCTCCGGCGGGAGGACAGAGAGATGTCGAGGAGGAGAGGTCGAAGCCGAAGAAGGAAATACTTTATCTCAATCACTCTGATATCGTCGGAAGCTTCGAACTCGGGCCTGAGAAGTACAAAACTGTTGTCCTACCATCCTGGTCATGAGATGTTGTCACCTACACTGTTGTGGAGTGCCTCTTGTGGGGGGAAATATAGTTTGATTTGGGTATTTTTCTGATAGAACAGAAAATGATTTTTTCCTGTTTTATATATACTATTGATAATTGGTTGGTTGTGCACCCTAGCGCACCCTGGCGCTCACTGGCACACCCTAGTGCACCCTGGCACACCCTGGCACACCCTGGCACACCCTGGTACACCCTAGCACACCCTAGCACACCCTGACACACCCTGGCACACCCTGACACACCCTAGCACACCCTGGCACACCCTAGCACACCCTGGCACCCTTAGCATGTATACCTCCAGGAATCCCGCGTAATTAGCAAAAGGGTAGCAGGTGTGTACGAGGAGAGAACAGGTGTGTGTGTCACTGCTCGAGCACTACGGATCCTTAGCACAAGTGTGTAGTTGAGGGGAGGGCTGGAGAGGGGAGGGAGGGGAGTGGAAGAGGGAAGGGAAGGGAGGGGAGAGTAAAGCCTAAATATGAGATAGAGGGAAGGGGGGGGGCGGTAAGAAATGGGAGATAGGCTCCTGGAGACACATTTGGAAGGGGCAGTATGGGCCATGGAAGAGGAAGAGGGAGAGAGAGGAGGATAAATGGGAAAGTGAGGGGGGGTGCGAATGAGGGTGAAACGAGAGAATGATGACATATTGGAGAAGGAAAGAAAATAAGTAAACTCCCTCCTTTATCCCTCTCAATTCTCCTCCCTTCACCCCCCCCCCCTCTCTCTCTCTCTCTCTCTCTCTCTCTCTCTCTCTCTCTCTCTCTCTCTCCCCTTCCTCCCATTCACCTCGTCTACTGCTCGTCCTGGAACCCGTAAACAAAGATGGCCGCCCTCCTCCCCCAACAGTTCGTGTGTTCAAGCTGTCGTCTCCAAGAGGACAGCAAGGGACCCTCACCCCTGTGTCAAGGGCACTCAAGGCTCGCTCCAAGATGACTACATGCTGACACTGGTGTTATTATGATTATTGGTTAAGGCTTGGAGAGACACATGGGTGTGAGCGTGTGTGTGTGTGTTGTTACGTATTGCTATATATATATATATATATATATATATATATATATATATATATATATATATATATATATATATATATATATATATATATATATATATTTATACTTGTCATATACTTTGGCATATACTTTTATCCTTGTCTTATACTTTGGTTAGTGTCTGAGAGCCGGCCCTAGAGACAACTGGTCTGATAAGTCGTCCTTTATCTTGTCTTAGTAGATTTTATTTATCTGTGGCAGCTGCCTTATTATAATTATCTTAGTGTGCCATTATATTACTTGAGATATATGAGTATATATATTATTTGAAATATTATATATATTTCTAATTTTACATACATGTGTGTTTAGTTGTAACCTGGTGAAATTATTTAATTACTCTTGTATGGGGCGTAGTTATGAGGCACCCTGGTTTGACGTATTTAGATACAGGGTTTATTATCACCCTTTAGACAACGTAACTTCTTGTCCCTGTAAAATTGTCTATACAGTATACCTAGGTCATAAAAGTATTTGTGTGTACGTCTGATACCATACTACTTGTGTTAAGGAGGAATGTATATGTTTATCTCTCAGAATGTTTGGTAATACGTTTATTGTTTGTGATGTGTGTGTCTATGTATGTATTAACACGTTGTACTGAACGGGGTGAGAATAGCTTGAGCTACCTCAACCCTTTGTGTGTATTTTACCTCAATAAACTTATTTCAATTTCAATTTCTCTGTCCCTGTAAGTTCATCGAGTGATGCGTACAAGACGTAACAATGTGTGTTGCCTGGGCTTCGAGACCTTCCTCATCTAGTCCATTCCACTTATTTACGACTCTGAGAGTGAGAGTTTCCAATTATGTCCTCTTGTCCTACCATTCTTGAATTTGATCATTGCTTCTATGTTTACTTTGTCGGTTTCATGCATAGGGAAGATATGGACGATGTTAAGTATGCTGCCCCAGCATGGAACCCCTAACTAAACAAACACAAAACAAAAATATATAAAAACTCACGTTTTCAAAAAGTTTCACTCAGGAAATCTACATACAAACTGCCATCAGAAACACGACACTTAACCTACCATTGGTCTAACAATGCACAAAAGTATAATATACAATACAATTAATTAGTTTTTTTTATAGAAAATGAAGTTTTTTTTATTTCACAATAATAAAACTGACGAATGTGCCTCTCTTTTTTTGGTAGTCAGAGCTTGAGCACAGAACGAGTTGGTCTGAGCCGCTGTCATTGCCTCAGCGCTTGAACAGCTCTGCAGATTTGAATGAAACATGTACACTTGTTACTCCACAACATATAGGGAGCAGATGCCACCACATATACGACACCAAGACACACAAAATTAATAAGGAACAAATCCATTTTTCTTAATTTTCTCACTGGCAATTCCATACAATTTTCTCTCACGCTTCGCTATTCAGGTGCTTTGGAATATAACAAAATTACATTCAGGTGCAAGAGGAAGTTCCTATATATATATATATATATATATATATATATATATGTGTGTGGGGTCTCCAACAAATTTTGATTGTAACTTATTTGTGAATATTTTCTTGTTGGTATAGACCTTTTACATATTGTGGTTATAAGTCCACAATTATGCTATAGATTTTGTGCAAACTCTACATAGATTCTAGGACGCGGTAAACTATTATCGGTAAACAATAAATAGATTACGAACAGTAGACAGATTATGTCTTTGTGTGTGTGTCCGGTATACATGGAATTCAGCCAAAATTCCATGACTGATACATTTAATGAGATTAGAGGAGTCAATGTGGAGTTCCAGCTCTTGGGACCTGCCTGTGGCTACACTCGACGCTTTTATGATAGTATCCCCATGACAGCCCCACCTCCTCCTTACATAGAAATCAATTACGAAGCCAAAGGGTTCAGGGAGGACCCCAGAGGCTGTAGTCAGGCTCTTACGACCACCTAGTTATAGTGATGAAGTGTGGGTTACCGCAGCATGACTCATCTAGTCAATAATAAATAGCAAATAGACTACGACTATCAGTAGATAGACTGCGACTGGTGGTAGACAAACTAAGAATGTCGTTAGAGTAACTACGACTGTAGGTAGACAGGCAACGATTAGGTATGTTAACCAGATCACACACTAGAAAGTGAAGGGACGACGACGTTTCGGTCCGTCCTGGACCATTCTCAAGTCGATTGTGTATGATCGACTTGAGAATGGTCCAGGACGGACCGAAACGTCGTCGTCCCTTCACCTTCTAGTGTGTGGTCTGGTCAACATTCTTCAGCCACGTTAATGTGACTCATCGCCTGCAACGACTAGGTAGATAGACTTCGACTGTTGGTAGATAGAGAACGACTGTCTGTACAAATACTACGACTGTCGACAGATAGACTATGATAGTCTATCTGGTAGCCATTTAATGGTTACCAGATAGTAGCCATTTAATGACAGCAATAAGCTGTGAACACACATTACAGTTATCACCAAAGAACAGAGGAAAACAGACTAAATCGTTTAGAGTAAACAAACGGTAAACAGTGAAATTAAACGGGTACAGAATGAAGTGTGTGGGCCCACTCAGGCGTCAACAGGAGTCCAACAGGAGAAAGGTCATTTAGGGCCGAGCCTCTGCCTCTAAATAGCTATAATCTACTTGTGGGGTTCCGACCAATATTTAGCGATATTGTGGCCCTTGTGGCACTTCTAAGCCTTTATTTGGCTTTATTTTGGCATATATGGTGTGGTGTGATTGCTTTTGGCTTTAATTACCTCCTTTTTTTATTTTAGAACTGTTAATTCATGCTGTTTCGACTTTTTTTTATTCTCTGTGTCTCCTTCTCTCTATATCTCTCTGCTGTTCAATAATTTATATTTAACTCTCCTCGACAATTTTGTCTTTCCCCTCTTCCTCCTCCTCCTACTTTTCTTTACTCCGATTATCTTCTACTGTGACTTTAATTCCCTTTTCGCTGTTTTACATCATCATATTCCATCCCTACACTTGTTCTTTCTCATTCCTGCCTTAATCCACACTTACCCTCTCCCTTCCTATTTCCCTTCATTTCTTTTCCCTCCCTATATCGTGTCTCTACGTTCCTTAGGGTCATTTTTATTTAATTTCCTCCCTCTTTCTAATTCCTTTTTTTATTCACCTTTTCTCTCCCAGCATTTTTATCTTGTCTCCGGGCACCTCACATACGAAGGTAACTACTCCTATTTTTTGAGTGAGCATCGATTCATTTTGCTGCAGAAGAGCTATGCTAATGGTTTTTCTTAATAAAGTAATTCAATTAAGTTATCTGAAAAAAAAATTAGGAACAGAAGAAGAAAAGGGATATAGACAATGGCCTAGTAACTGAATCCCCTGAGTATATTACATAGAATTACATAGAGTAAAACCTGTCAAGGCTGGAGTTCTTGTAATCAGGCCCGATGATAGCACTCTCCTCGGTGCTCCTCTTGGGCCTAACGCTCAAGGAGAGATTCTTGGTAAGAAAATCTCAGACCATCTAAAGAGGACAGAAGATAGGATTGGTGACACTGATGCTAATGATCCTTTTATCTTCCCACCAGATGCCTTGTTTACCCTTCCAAGGCTAAACGTCTTTTTGGGGGGTATGCCCCATCTTATAACAAACTTATAACAGTTTGAAGAATATGACACCTTGCTGAAAACATTGTTAGAAAAAGTCGTCAACCTTTCTCTCAACAACTGTCAGTGGAAACAGGCCACTCTTCCAGTTAGACTCGGTGGCCTTGGTGTCCGCACTTCCTCCTAAATTTGCTGTTCCAGCCTTCCTATCTTCCTCCTCGGCATTGGATGACCTGCTCATGGAAATTCCACCAGATAATTTGGGTGACTCAGCAAGGGATACATGACCCTCATTACATGGAATGCAGCACAAAAATGGGATAACTTGGCAAACCGAGCACCCAGACCAACCATACTGAAAGCCAAGCAACAATCCAACTGGAACATCTCTCATTGTAGACAAAGAAGCCACAACTTTGCTGGAGGTAACAACAGAGCCCCAAGTGACCATGCCTGTCCCCTGCTCCCTATGCAGGGAATTTCCTTTTGGTAGTTCTTATGTCTGCAACAAGTTCACGTCTTGATCTGGATCAGCTCCGTATTGCAGTTGCTCTATGTCTTTCTGCTCCAATCCACACTGTGCATAGGTGTATTGGTGGTAAAGCAGATGCAGATGACTATGGGGGTTGCATGTCCTGTATTGCCAAAAATCAGGTTGGTACACAAGATACGATGAAGTCAATGACATCATCAAGAGGAGCCTTTCCTCTGCCCGGTGTCCAGCAAAGCGAGATTCAAAATATAATGTACCATAATTCTACTGGAGTTGCTGGTCGATTGGATGGAGTTACACTATGCCTATAGACAAATGGCAGCCAATTGGTGTGGGACTATACTTGTGTATCCACCTTGGCATCCACATTCATTACCCCTGTCCGTAGGTCAAGCAGGAGCTGCTGCCACACACGGAGAAAGAGATATAGCACACAAATATAGGAGAAACAGACCATCGAATCACCTATATGTCCTATAGGATCTGAGACCCTCGGTCCATGGGAAGAGAGTGCAAGAAGATTGCTCAAAGATCTGGGTTGCAAGCTCATCGAAACAACGAGAGACCCTGGAGCAGAGAGCTTCCTTTTCCAGCACCTGTGTGGCGATCAAGAGGTGAAAATGCCCACCTCAGTTAACATTTTCTCGTTTTTAAAACGTCATTTCTTTGTTTTCATCACATTTTCTATTATGTTTTGAAAACTCTTTTGAGAATTTGTAAAAACGATTATAAAAGAAAGCAGCTGAAGCATTGTGCAGTTCACTTGGTGTGATATTTATGTTCACTCTGCAAATATGAGAACTTCGTGACTGCTGGAAAATGACTAAAGCGGTACTAATCTACAAGAAAGGGGGGAAGACAGAAACGGATTAACTACAGATCCTTATCACCAACAAGTATCCCCTGCAAGTTACTAGAGAGACTGATCCGAAGGAGGCAAGTCGAACATTTAGAATATAAATATTTAGCAAAGGAAAATCCAGCTTGACAGGCTTGTTGAGGATCTACAATTAGATGACCAAAAGGTAATGTTAGAGAGAAGGATGGCAGATTGCAAATTTCTCGACTGCCAGAAAGCATGTGATATTGTCCTGCACAAGAGACTCCTCCTGAGATAGAGAAGCAGCCTGATGTATCAGGAAGAGTCCTAAGGTGGGTCAGAGAGTATCTCTCAGGAAGAAAGCAAAGGGTTACAGTGAGAGCAGAGACATCAGAGTGGAGAGAGGTTACGAGTAGAGTACCACAAGGGTCGGTTCTGGGGCCCATCCTGTTTCTAATATATGTCCACGACCTGCCAGAGGAAATTGACTCCTTCACACATATGTTTCCAGTCGATGCAAAACTGACGAGAAGAGTCAGGACAGAGATAGATTGTGATACATTGCAACCGGATTTGGACACACTCCAAAAGTGGTGTGAAAATGGCTGCTAGTATTTAATCCAACCAGATGCAAAGTTATGAGGTTTGGAACACTAGTACAAAAACCAGCACATCAGTATAGGATGAAGAAAAGACATTCTTTAATCAGAAAAGGAGAAAGACCTGGGAGTTGACATAACTCCTAATCTAATGCCAGAAGCCCACATTAGCCCATAAGTTAGCAATATAACAACAGCTGCATATGGCATACTGGCCAACATCCGTGTTTCCCTTAAAAACTTGGACAAAGAGGCTTTCCAGGCCTAATGTACATCAAAGGTTAGAATTAGTTTTGAATATGTATCCCAAGCCTGGAACCCTTGCATGAAAATGGACAAGGAAAAAAAACTAGAAAAGATCTAAAGACATGCATCTAGACTTGTTCCAGAGCCGAAGGGTTTGAGCCATGAAGCAACAGAGGACCGGACCACACTGAAGAAGAGAATAGATAGGGGGAGGGGGCATGATAACAATATATTAGACTGAAAGGAAATTGACAAACTAGAGAAAGTAGAATTGTTAAAAGATAGGAACAACAGAACGCAGGGTTATTGATGAAAACTAGATAGAAATCAGTTAGTTAGAAAGAACTTTTTTCAGCGTTAGAACTGTCAATAAGTGAAGTTGTGTTGACGGTGAAGTCCTTGACGCTCATTCACATCAAAACGTGTCATCTAAATCATCTAGGGTCGGAGCCTAGCTGGACAGGCAAGCACACCTGGGTTAGTGCATCTAGGTGAGCACACACACACACTGGCGCGGGCGGCTACACAGACACAATCATGTTGTCCGTCAGGCCCAACACAAAAGCAGATTTGAGCGTATCACATGACATGCTGGGGCGGTGAAAAGTTTGTTGGTGCTCTCTCTCTCTCTCTCTCTCTCTCTCTCTCTCTCTCTCTCTCTCTCTCTCTCTCTCTCTCTCTCTCTCTCTCTCTCTCTCTCTCTCTCTCTCTCTCTCTCTCTCTCTGTCTCTCTCTCTCTGTCTCTCTCTCTCTGTCTCTGTCTCTCTCTCTCTCTCTCTCTCTCTCTCTCTCTCTCTCTCTCTCTCTCTCTCTCTCTCTCTCTCTCTCTCTCTCTCTCTCTCTCTCTCCTCTACCTGCCCCTCTCTCTTCTTCCAGACCCCTCCCTTCTCTCTCCCTCTCCTGTCCTCCCCCCTCCTCAATAGTGCAGTACTAACACATTGCATAAGCCGGACACGAAAACTTGACACGAACGCTTTTCACGAGGAGAGAGAGAGAGAGAGAGAGAGGGGGTGGTAGGGAAGAGTGGTGGTAGAGGAAAGAGGGTGGTAATGATGATAGCAGGGGTTGTGGTAGCACTTATGATATGTCAGTAATTGTGGTAGTGGTTGAGTTGGTTGCGTCAGAACCATTACACGTGTAAAACTGCGTTTTGGGGCGAGTTAATATTTTTCACCTCTTTTGAAAGTGAAGAAGAACCTAAGTGGTGTAGAGAGCATTCATACAATAATCATTAAATGCATCCTTTGTGTCATATTTAATGCCACACACACGTATACCCATCTATACACACACATCTATATACACACACACACACACACACACACACACACACACACACACACACACACACACACACACACACACACACACACACACACACAATTACATACATATGTACGAGGTGATCCTCGACCCAAAGTTATTATTTTTATAGACCTCGTAGCACTTACCAGCACGTAAACTATTTAAAATAAATGCAGGCAAAAAGGCCGCCATGGTTGAGAAAAGATGTAGAGGTTTCGTTAGTGGACATGTATGGATTTCTAGCCCAAATTGCCATTTCTTATAGCTCCCATTCCATGACCTTTGCCGCCCCCC
>NC_091150.1:36437034-36444211 GCF_040958095.1 Procambarus clarkii | reverse complement strand
AGAAACAGAGACAGAGACAGAGACAAAGAAAGAGAGAAAGAGAGAGAGAGAGAGAGAAAGAGAGAGAGAAACAGAGACAGAGACAGAGAGACAAAGAAAGAGAGAAAGAGAGAGAGAAAGAGAGAGAAAGAGAGAGAGAGAGAGAGAGAGAGAGAGAGAGAGAGAGAGAGAGAGAGAGAGAGAGAGAGAGAGAGAGAGAGAGAGAGAGAGAGAGAGAGAGAGAGAGAGACAGAGAGAGAGAGATAACATTCATAACATTAAAAATAATAGATCAAACGCTTAAAATGCAATAACAAATGAATAGAAAAATAAAAATGAGACAATTTTGTTGAAAAAAAAAACAATTTTAAGAAATATGGACAAGTATTGTATTGGTTTGCCAGTGTGAAGGTTAGGTTAGGCCACTTGGGGTCAACACCCCTCCATCACCCTCCCTCACTCTCTCCCTCCCTCCCTCCCTCATCATTCCTCCGCCCTCCTTCTCTCCCCCCTCCCCCCCTGTCTGTCCACTTTGCCTCATTCCTCCCTCTCACCAAACACCTCTTCGTCCGATAATGGAAAAGAGAGTTTTGATTGATGGTATCATTTAGGATGATGGTCGGTAGGCTTCGTGTGTGTGTGCGTGCGTGTGTGTGTGTGTGTGTGTGTGTGTGTGTGTGTGTGTGTGTGTGTGTGTGTGTGTGTGTGTGTGTGTGTGTGTGTGTGTGTGTGTGTGTGTTCTCCATTAAATATATTCAACAACCCAGTGTTTCCATTCTATTCCTTTCTACTTACCTCCCTATTCCCTCGTTTTCATATATCTCTCCCCCTCTTTCTCTATCCTCCCCTTTCCCATCCCCCTCTCTCCCTCTTCTGTCTATGTCTCCCCCCCCCCCATTAGTAAACACGGAGTTGAATCAAACACGACAAAAGCCATGTTAATGTATATTTAATTTCCCTTGGCGTTTGAGATGTCGTTTTACTCCACACACACACACACACACACACACACACACACACACACACACACACACACACACACACACACACACACACACACACACACACATTCATATAACATTTTACACCTATCTACCCGCCTTTCCCTTTACCTATTCACTCATTTGCCTCCTCCCTCCCTCCCTCAACCCCTGCTTCCTTCTTTCCTTCTCTTTCTGCCTCTCCTTTTCCTTCATTTTCCCTCCGTTTTCCCTGCCTTGGGAGGCCAGGACAGCAACAAAACTATTTCCTTTCCATTTGCTTCCACTCTCTCTCTTCCCTGTTCTTTAAAACTTAATGCCCTCCCGTTCTTTGCTTCTCCCTTCTCATCTCTCTCTCTCTCTCTCTCTCTCTCTCTCTCTCTCTCTCTCTCTCTCTCCCCCCCAGCTTACCATCTCAGGTGAAGGAGAGATGTGTCACGCTGTCACTTACCTGCAAAAGAGAAAACTATTTAAGAAATGTGTCACACTGACCATTGAGGATATATATATATATATATATATATATATATATATATATATATATATATATATATATATATATATATATATATTTATATATATATATATATATATCAATCTTTGGACAACACCCACCAGTGGGACTCGAACCCAGAAAGCACAACTACCTTCCAGTAGCTGCCATAACTAGTATGCTTTAACCCACTACACCATCAGACAATGGTGTAGTGGGTTAAAGCATAAGCATGGTGTAATGGTGTCTGATGGTGTAGTGGGTTATAGCATACTAGTTATGGCAGGTGTGTGTGTGTGTGTGTGTGTGTGTGTGTGTGTGTGTGTGTGTAATTACCTAAGTGTAATTACCTAAGTGTAGTTACAGGATGAGAGCTACGCTCGTGGTGTCCCGTCTTCCCAGCACTCTTTGTCATATAACGCTTTGAAACTACTGACGGTCTTGGCCTCCACCACCTTCTCACTTAACTTGTTCCAACCGTCTACCACTCTATTTGCGAAGGTGAATTTTCTTATATTTCTTCGGCATCTGTGTTTAGCTAGTTTAAATCTATGGCCTCTTGTTCTTGAAGTTCCAGGTCTCAGGAAGTCTTCCCTGTCGATTTTATCAATTCCTGTTACTATTTTGTACGTAGTGATCATATCACCTCTTTTTCTTCTGTCTTCTAGTTTTGGCATATTTAATGCTTCTAACCTCTCCTCGTAGCTCTTGCCCTTCAGTTCTGGGAGCCACTTAGTAGCATGTCTTTGCACCTTTTCCAGTTTGTTGATGTGCTTCTTAAGATATGGGCACCACACAACAGCTGCATATTCTAGCTTTGGCCTAACAAAAGTCATGAACAATTTCTTTAGTATATCGCCATCCATGTATTTAAATGCAATTCTGAAGTTAGAAAGCATTGCATAGGCTCCTTGCACAATATTCTTAATGTGGTCCTCAGGTGATAGTTTTCTATCTAGAACCACTCCTAGATATCTTTCTTTATCAGAATTCTTTAAAGATTTCTCACATAATATATAGGTTGTGTGGGGTCTATGTTCTCCTATTCCACATTCCATAACATGATATTTATTAACATTAAATTCCATTTGCCAAGTGGTGCTCCATATACTTATTTTGTCCAGGTCTTCTTGAAGGGCATGACAGTCATCTAAATTTCTTATCCTTCCTATTATCTTAGCATCATCAGCAAACATGTTCATATAATTCTGTATACCAACTGGTAGATCATTTATGTACACAATAAACATCACTGGTGCAAGAACTGAACCCTGTGGTACTCCACTTGTGACATTTCTCCATTCCGATACATTGCCTCTGATTACTGCCCTCATTTTTCTATCAGTCAGAAAATTTTTCATCCATGATAGAAGCTTACCTGCCACCCCTCCAATATTTTCCAGTTTCCAGAACAACCTCTTATGTGGAACTCTGTCGAAAGCCTTTTTTAGGTCCAGATAGATGCAGTCAACCCAGCCATCTCTTTCCTGTAATATCTCTGTGGCCCGATCATAGAAACTGAGTAAATTCGATACACAGGATCTTCCTGATCGAAAACCATACTGTCTGTCTGATATTATATCATTTCTCTCCAGGTGTTCTACCCATTTAGTTTTGATTAGCTTTTCCAATACTTTCACTATTACACTTGTCAATGATACAGGTCTATAATTGAGGGGGTCTTCCCTGCTGCCACTTTTGTAGATTGGAACTATGTTAGCCTGTTTCCACACGTCTGCTACGATTCCTGTACACAGGGATGCCTGAAAGATCAGGTGAAGTGGAATGCTGAGCTCAGATGCACATTCTCTCAGAACCCATGGTGAAACGCCATCTGGGCCAGCTGCTTTGTTCCTCCCGAGCTCCTTTAGCATATTTTCCACTTCATCTCTAGACACCTCTATCCGCTCTATGTTGTTCTCTGGAATTCTTATTGTGTCTGGTTCTCTGAAGATTTCATTTTGTACAAACACACTTTGGAACTTTTCATTTAATGTTTCACACATTTCCTTTTCATTTTCCGTGAATCTGTTTCCCATTTCCAACCTCTGGATATTATCCTTTACCTGCAATTTGTTGTTTATGAATTTGTAGAATAGGCCCGGTTCTGTTTTACATTTATCTGCTATCCCTTTTTCAAAATTTCTTTCTGCCTCTCTCCTTACTGCTGTATAATTGTTTCTCGCATCTTTGTATCGCTGGTATGTTTGGGGGTTTGGCCTCTTCCTATACTGATTCCATTTTTGTGTCTTTTGGTCTCTTGCCCTCTCACAATTTCTGTCGAACCAATCCTGTTTTCTGGTCCTGCATCTCTGTTTTGGTATGAATGTTTGTGTGCCTTCCTCGTATAGTTTTAAAAATTTGGCATACATTTCATTTACTTCCCTGCCTAGCAACAATTCTGTCCAATTACACTCATTAAAAAAATTTCGAAGTTCCCCATAGTTGCCTCTCTTTAAATCGAGTTTATCAACTGTTTCAATGTCCCCATTTTCTTCTAGATGATATCTTAAAGCATATTTAATGTCTAACAGGACGTGATCACTCTTTCCCAAGGGAGGAAGGTACTGGATGTCAAAAATCTCTTCTTCTTTCCTGGTGAATACTAGATCCAGTACTGACGGTATATCTCCTTCCCTCATTCTTGTGGCTTGCTTTATGTGTTGATACAAGAATGTCTCCAGAATGAGGTTCACAAATCTGCATGTCCAAAAGTCCTCCGTTCTTGCTTCATAGGCCTCCCAGTCTATTGCTCTAAAGTTGAAGTCCCCCAGTATCAACAGTCGTGATTTATCTTTATCTGCTTGTACAATAATATCTCTCATGACCATTATGAGGCCCTCTCGTTTGTCATCCAGTTCTTCCTTTGTCCACGTGTTGCTTGCTGGTGGGCTGTAGGTATTTACAATTATCAGGTTATCATCCTGATTCCAGACCTGCAATGCCATTATGTCAATATCTCGAGGGTTTTCAAATATTAACTCTTTTACCTTCAGGTGTTTTTTCACCAGTACAGCCACTCCTCCTCCCTTCCTAGTTTTCCTGTCACGTCTCCAAACTGAGTAGCCTCTTGGGAATATGACTTCATTTATTATATTTCCTTCAAGTTTCGTTTCTGATAATGCAACAATATCTGGGACCCTAAGCTGGATTATATCTTGCAACTCCAAAGTTTTTGACCTCACTCCATCTATGTTGGTATATACAATTTTCAGGAACATGTTCCCTTTTCCTTTGCTCTTTACTCCCCCTTCCACTACTGATCTTGTTGCTTTGTTTTTATGTACCATTTCACAAGCTTTCCAGTCCTTGTCACTTTGTAAAAAAAAGAATTTCTGTCTTCTTCATTTCTATCCCCATTTAGTGTGTGTGTGTGTGTGTGTGTGTGTGTGTGAAGGATGAACGGTACTATGTCTAATGTGAAAATACACATATTGTAGTTCATGTGGCTTTTGTGTTTATGTAGCTATTGTGTATAGTTGTTTATATGGCTATTATGTACGGGGCGTACACAATAGCCCCTCCCTCACCACAACAACTACCCCTCCCCCCTCCCCCTCACCCCCCTTCCCCTCCCTACCATCACAACCCTCCACCCCCCACAATAACACCCCCCCCCCACCATCACAACACTCCACTCCCCAATCATAACACCCCTTCCCCCTCTATGACTGAAGGTGTAGCCAACATGTAATTACCTAGAAACAGTATTACGCTCACAGAGTTAAACTGAGGCGCTCAATTTTTGTGATATATATATATATATATATATATATATATATATATATATATATATATATATATATATATATATGTGTGTGTGTGTGTGTGTGTGTGTGTGTGTGTGTGTGTGTGTGTGTGTGTGTGTGTGTGTGTGTGTGTGTGTGTGTGTGTGTGTGTGTGTGTGTGTAAATTGTGCCCTTTCTTCTTCCTTTTTTCTTCCTTCTTTGCCTCTCCATATCTCTCACTATGTAGCTCTGTATTTCTCTGTCACACACACCGTCTCTCTCTCTCACTCTCTCTCTCTCTCTCTCTCTCTCTCTCTCTCTCTCTCTCTCTCTCTCTCTCTCTCTCTCTCTCTCTCTCTCTCTCTATTCCCCCTCTCTTTCTCTTCTCTTTATCTCTCTCGCTACCTTTCTCTCTCCAAATAAAATCACAAGACTAGTGGAAAGTGAGAAAATTGCTCTAAGTATCCTTAATGGCGACAATTGACTGTAAAATGAGTCCAACAACAGCCAGTGAGAATCTTTTTCGTTCGCACTAAATCCTCCTTTGTCTATATTCCTGTGTGTGTGTGTGTGTGTGTGTGTGTGTGTGTGTGTGTGTGTGTGTGTGTGTGTGTGTGTGTGTGTGGGTGGGTGGGTGGGTTTGTGTGTGTGTGTGTGTGTGTGTGTGTGTGTGTGTGTGTGTGTGTGTGTGTGTGTGTGTGTGTGTGTGTGTGTGTGTGTGTGGGTGGGTGGGTGGGTTTGTGTGTGTGTGTGTGTGTGTGTGTGTGTGTGTGTGTGTGTGTGTGTGTGTGTGTGTGTGTGTGTGTGGGTGTGTGTATGTGTGTGGGTGGGTGGGTGTGTGGGTGGGTTTGTGTGTGTGTGTGTGTTTGTGTGTGTGTGTGTGTGTGTGTGTGTGTGTGTGTGTGTGTGTGTGTGTGTGTGTGTGTAAGTGTAAGTGTGAACATCAATTTTATGATCGTTTAAAGAAGATTCATGTTAATTCACATATAGTTCGTGTAAAAAAAAAAATAGGCATCTCTAGGAACTATGAGCTCTGATAACAGTCACCTGCGTATCAGTCGAGCCAGTTGGGTACTGGCAATCACATCATGCTCGAATTTCATTGGCTACCATGAGCGAGGTTAAGTTGCTATATAGAGCCAGTCAGAGAAACGGATATAGAGTCAATCTACAAAGAGTCACTTCGCTAACCTAACCAAGACGGGCTCTCACGAGCCTATCATCTTAGTCCCAGCTGGAGTCTTTAGCAATAGTTATCTTAATTGTTATAGAAAGACGTTTTTTGTTATGTTCGAAGGCTGGTTAACTACCCGAATCACTGTAGAAAATTGCTTTATGGCTATGTTATATGAGGCAATGAGGAACAAGGATACCAACGAAAGGAGAGATGCCGAGTCATTCCTCTCATAGTGTCGGAACCGTTTGGGAATTTTTCCACGCCTTGGAGTCGAGGCGCGTTCCTCCAGAGTGTATCCGGAACCACTTACAGGGTGTTGGATCTTCCTTCTTAAAGGTGGAGGCTATACCCCCCTCCCCCCCTTTACCCTGAGGCAAGGTCAAGACGCAAGGTCAAGAGGCACCTTGGGATCGAACGCCAGTAATAGCGAGGAAAGTTATAACAAGATAGCAGTGACCAACCCTGCCCCTACCTGCCCCCAGCTCCTTCGCTATCCTCCTCCTCCCATTGTCCACACCTAACCCCCATCCCCCCCCCCCCTATTTCTCCACACCCATCTATCCACCCTCCCCCCAGCCACACCTGTCCCCCCCCCCTCCTCCTTCTGAGGGCGTGGGAGGGCGGTAATGTCACTATGGCGTGACTTGGATGGATTCCCGTCTGCCACAAACGGGATTTTTTGGAGCCAGATCATGACCGATTTTGGACGGTAATTTGATCGATTTCTTTTTTTTTCCCATTTGTATAGATTACTGAAGAGCTGTGGTTGTTTCTTGTTTTGGTTAGGGTTAAAGAGACGAAGTAGGGTGAGAGAGAGAGA
>NC_091150.1:36424534-36432034 GCF_040958095.1 Procambarus clarkii | reverse complement strand
GCTAACGAGGCCCCATGTGCGTGTGTGTGTATGTGTGTGTGTGTGTGTGTGTGTGTGTGTGTGTGTGTGTGTGTGTGTGTGTGTGTGTGTGTGTGTGTGTGTGTGTGTGTGTGTGTGTGTGTGTGTGTGTGTGTGTGTGTGTGTGTGTGTGTGTGTGTGTGTGTGTGTGTGTGTGTGTGTGTGAGGCGGGACCAAAGAGCCGAAGCTCAATCCCCGCAAGCAAAACTAGGTGAGTACAACTAGGTGAGTACACACGCACGCACACGCGCACACACAAGAAACCTAAGCAAGGAGGCATTTAGGGCGCTTTACACTGCCTACGTGAGACCAGTCGTAGAGAATGTCGCCCTATCATCACCTGAAGAAACACATAAGGAAACTGGAAAAGGTTCAGAAGTTTGCGACGAGGCTCGTCCCAGCGTTACGAGGGATGGGATATGAAGAGCGCCTGAAGGAACTGAACCTGACGACGCTAAAAAAAAAAAGGGAGAGGGGGGGATATGTTAGGAACGTATAAAATACTCAAGGGGGAATGGCAGAGTGGAAATAGACGAAATGTTCACACGGAATACCAACAGTACAAGGGGACATGAATGGAAGCTGCAAACTCAGATGAGTCACAGAGATGTTAGGAAGTTTTCTTTTAGCGTGAGAGTAGTGGGAAAATGGAATGCACTGAAGGAGCACATTGTGGAAGCAAACACTATTCATAGCTTTAAAACTATGTATGAAAGATAAGAAGGACAGGAGTTATTGCTTTAACAACAGGCGGCTAGTAAGGCGAGATCCAAGAGGCAATACTAGATTTTGCAAGCACAAATAGGCGAGTACACATACTCACACACACACACACACACAGGGGTCTCATGGCTGAGTGGACAGCACTCAGGAGTCGTAGTCCTAAGGGCCCGGGTTCGATCCCCGGTGGAGGCGGAAACAATTGGGCAGAGTTTCTTTCACCATGATGACCCCTGTTCACCTAGCAGTAAATACGTATCTGGGAGTTATACAGCTGCTACGGGCTGCTTCCTGGGGATGTGTGTGTGTGTGTTAGAGAGAAATATATGTAGTAGACATAATAGAGGACAAATAGATTGGTTAAAAAGGTGGGGTCCAAGAGCTAAATAACTCGATTCTGCAGACACAAATAGTAAATACACACACACACACACACACACACACACACACACACACACACACACACACACACACACACACACACACACACACACACACACACACACCCCACACACACATGAGAAGAATCAAGACGGAAGAATCAAGACGGATGAAGATAGACAGAGACTACAGGATGACCTGGATAAACTGGAGGAATGGTCTAGAAAATGGCTGCTGAAGTTCAACTCTGGAAAGTGTAAGATGATGAAATTAGGCGAAGGGAGCAGGAGGCTGAACACAAGGTATCATCTGGGAGGGGAAATCCTGCAAGAATCAAATAGAGAGAAGGTTCTGGGGGTTGATATCACACCGAACCTGTCCCCAGAGGCCCACATCAAAAGAATATCATCAGCGGCATATGCTAGACTGGCCAACATAAGAACTGCCTTCAGAAACTTATGTAAGGAATCTTTCAGAACCCTGTATACCACTTATGTAAGACCAATCCTGGAGTATGCAGCTCCAGCCTGGAGTCCATACCTAGTTAAACACAAGACAAAGTTAGAGAAGATTCAGCGGTATGCCACCAGGCTCGTCCCGGAACTGAGAGGATTGAGCTACGAGGAAAGGCTAAAGGAGCTGAACCTCACATCCCTGGAAAACAGAAGAGTAAGGGGAGACATGATAACCACCTACAAAATTCTCAGGGGAATTGACAGGGTGGACAAAGACAAACTCTTCAGCACGGGTGGGACACGAACAAGGGGACACAGGTGGAAACTTAGTACCCAGATGAGCCACAGAGACGTTAGAAAGAATTTTTTCAGTGTCAGAGTAGTTAATAAATGGAATGCACTAGGAAGTGATGTGGTGGAGGCTGACTCCATACACAGTTTCAAATGTAGATATGATAGAGCCCAGTAGGCTCAGGAATCTGTACACCAGTTGATTGACAGTTGAGAGGCGGGACCAAAGAGCCAAAGCTCAACCCCCGCAAGCACAATTAGGTGAGTACACATATAAGAATGTCAATCAGTAGAATAACAGTTGAAAGGCGGGACCAATGAGCCGAACCTCAACCCCCGCAAGCACAACTAGGTGAGTACACACACACCATATGCGCTAAATCCGCGTGTAAAAAGAATCACCAAAAAAAAAAAACGTTATCAGTCTAATGGCTGTTATCAGCATGTCGTGCGTTTAGCAAACTACTCCACCAGATAACACCCATTCAGAGCTGATATAAAGTGTTGAGTCTTGTGTTGCTATAGCCAGCTGCTGATAAGAGCGATAACCTGTTGATGTATGACTATCGCTGCCGCCAAGTTAATCTTCTAAATAAATTAAAACAAAGAAGTGGTGAATTATTCAAATGTAGAATTATTCAAATGTAGAATTATTCAAATTGTGAATTATGGATATGTAAAGTTATTCAAATCGTGAATTATTCATATGTAAAGTTATTCCTATTAGGAAAGGTATTCCTAATATGAAAGAATACAATTTCACTTCCTTGAATAGGAAGTATTCAAAAGTATAAGTATTCATATCGATAATTATTAAAATGTAGAATTATTCGTATGTAGAATTTAGAATTTTTCAAATGTAGAATTATTTAAATTATTTAGGTTCATTTGCATTTCCAGCTTCCACCTGTGTCTTCTTGGCCTACTTTCTTTCAATATGATACGGCTCTCATTGTCGGCCTTATCTATTCCTCTGAGTATCTTGTGTGTTGGGATCATATCCCTTCTATCACTTCTATCCTCTAGGTTCGTGAGACTTAGTTCCATTAGCCTACCCTCGTAGCTCAACCCTCTTAGCTCCGGCACCAATTGTGGTTTGGTATTTGGAAGTGTGTATGTGGGGGAGGGGGGAGGGGTGACGAGTGGAGGGAGGGGAGTGAAAAATAGAGGGGGGGGAGGTGGGGGAATTTTGGAATAATAGATCTTAAGGTTATCTTGAGATGAATTCGTTTTTTTTTTTATTGTCCCCGCGGCCCGGTCCTCGACCAGGCCTAAACCCCCAGGAAGCAGCCCGTGACAGCTAACACCCAGGTACCTATTTTACTGTTAGGTAACAGGGGCATAGGGTGAAAGAAACTCTGCTCATTGTTTCTCGCCGGCGCCCGGGATCGAACCCGGGATCACAGGATCACAAGTCCAGCGTGCTGTCCGCTCGGCCGACCGGATCCCCAAAATGGGAATGATTATTGATTTAAATATTAGATTGAAGTATGTAAGGTGAGAGATAGTACTCCTCTCCTAGTTGTACTTAGCTAGTTGTGTTTGCGGGGGTTGAGGTTCGCTCATTGGTCCCGCCTCTCAATTGTCAATCAACTGGTGTACAGATTCCTGAGCCTACTGGGCTCTATCATATCTACATTTGAAACTGTGTATGGAGTCAGCCTCCACCACATTACTGCCTAATGCATTCCATCTGTTAACTTCGCATGGAAAAAGTTCTTTCTAACTTCCTTGTGGCTCATTTGGGTACTACGTTAACACCTGTGTCCCCCTTGTTCGCCTACCTTTTGTGCTAAATAGTTTATATTTATCTACCCTGTCAATTCCTCGGAGAATTATATAGCTAGTGATCATGTCTCACCGAACTCTTCTGTCTTCCAGTGTTGTGAGGTTAAGTTCTAGTTGTGTTTCCTCGTAGCTCATACCCATCAGCTATTGAGGCATACCTCCGAACCTTTTCTAACTTCATTTTGTATTTAACTAGATATAGACCCCAGGCTGGGGCGGCATATTCCAAGATTGGTCTGACATATGTGGTATACAAGGTTCTGAATGATTCCTTGCACAAGTTTCTGAAGGCAGTTCTTATGTTGGCCATCCTTGCATACGCCGCTGATGACATCGTCTTGATGTGACGATTGACAGATGCTGACAGGCACAGACAGCCCACCACATGGACAAAACAAATCACACAATCTCCCAGATTCCCATTTTTGACGAATTCGATCCATTCTTTAAAAAACATTTCGTATTTGGTAAAAATACACAATACTGACACAACATTGCAGCGCAATACCGACGTTTTCTCTGCATCGGCCTCACAGATTAGGTGAGTTGCTTGGGCTCGTACGTTCCTACTTAGGGCTAAACAGTTGTATTCTTTACGGAATGTCGAAAGAAGAGAACGGACTGATATAGCAGCTATAGCAGCCACGGCCGCATCGATATATATATATATATATATATATATATATATATATATATATATATATATATATATATATATATATATATATATATATATATAAACAACGCTAAATAAGAAAACTTTCAAAAGGTAGGTGGGTGGGGGGGGGGGGGGTGGAGGGGTGGGTAGGGGGGGGGGTTGTTCCAAAACTCTGACAGAACCCTTCAACTTGGGATTGTAAAAGTTTGGAGTTGAGTTGTGCACAGAACGATGACTTTTTTTTTTTTTTTTGGTAGAGACGCTAAATTGTAGACTTTAGTTCATCCGGCTGCATGTTACTTTATTGTTATTGTTGTTGTTGTTGTTGTTGTTGTAGTTGTTGTAGTTGTTGTTGTTGATCTACTTCTACTTCAGCTGGTAATGGTCTACTTCTGTTGCTTCTCTCACTTGTTCTTTAATTCTTCTCTTCCTCCTACTCTACGCCTCCCACAATCTCTCCCTCTCCCCTTCCCCAATTTTTCCCTCCCTCAATCCCCCTTCCTAAGTCTATCCCTCCCCACCCCCCCACCGCCTCATCAGTGAAAAAACTTTATCACCAGACTTAATCTTTTCCAATAGATATTTAACCACTTCTGCTAGAGAGAGAGAGAGAGAGAGAGAGAGAGAGAGAGAGAGAGAGAGAGAGAGAGAGAGAGAGAGAGAGAGAGAGAGAGAGAGAAAGGTCACCATCACAGGGCAGTGCCATACAGAATAGAGTGGCTCTCCCTGGCACTCTAGAGGTTAATGTTAAGGGGGCTTCCTATAGCTGCCAGAGGAGCCTAATACCACAACTCTCCTCTCCCCCATCTCTCATGTGTTTTTCCCTCCTGTCCTTCCTCGTTATCGGCTTATTTCGCCGTTATCGGTTTATCTAATGTCTCGCTCAATGACCGCTCCCGCTTCTCATCCTCAGCCAGGGAGGAGACAGAACACCATGTTCCGAAAGGTTCTTTTCCTTTAGGTCTTTTTGGTCGTTTCTGTTTCAGCTTTTGAGATAGTTATTAACGTGTGTGTGTGTGTGTGTGTGTGTGTGTGTGTGTGTGTGTGTGTGTGTGTGTGTGTGTGTGTGTGCGTGCGTGTGTGTGTGTGTGTGTGTGTGTGTGTGTGTGTGTTTACTAGTTGTGTTTACTAGTTGTGTTTTTGCGGGGGTTGAGCTTTGCTCTTTCCGGCCCGCCTCTCAACTGTCAATCAACTGTTTACTAACTCCTTTTTTTTTTTTTTTTTTTTTTTTTTTTTTTTTTTTTTTTTTTTTTTTTTCCACACCACACACACACTCACCCCCCAGGAAGCAGCCCGTGACAGCTGACTAACTCCCAGGTACCTATTTACTGCTAGGTAGCAGGGGCACTTAGGGTGAAAGAAACTTTGCCCATTTGTTTCTGCCTCGTGCGGGAATCGAACCCGCGCCACAGAATTACGAGTCCTGCGCGCTATCCACCAGGCTACGAGGCCCCTACGAGAGGTGTGTGTGTGTGTGTGTGTGTGTGTGTGTGTGTGTGTGTGTACTCACCTAGTTGTACTCACCTAGTTGTGTTTGCCGGGGTTGAGCTCTGGCTCTTTGGTCCCGCCTCTCAACCGTCAATCAACAGGTGTACAGATTCCTGAGCCTATTGGGCTCAATCATATCTACACTTGAAACTGTGTATGGAGTCAGCCTCCACCACATCACTTCCTAAAACTATGTGTGTGTGTGTGTGTGCTTCATTGTATTTTTTAAGCATCCACTTGTATTTTCTATACGTTAAAGTGTTTGAGGAGCATAATTGGATGCTGGAGATGCATCTCCGGCTGCCAGAAGAGCATCTCTGGTTACTGGAAGTGCAGCTGCGGCTGCTGTCAAAGAGTTCATGAATATCCCTTCGTATGTCCATTCCCTGCGGGTGTCCACATACATGATGTAGTGAGGAAAGTATAAGTTCACGGGTCGGGAGTCAGTACTGTCTGTCGGGAAGCCAATGGGTCCACACCATGCAACTTAAGGATGTTTAATGCACGTGCTGGCTTGCATGTTGAGTTTAATTTGTTGTTAAATATAATGTCTTATGTTGTAGGCACGACCACATCACGCGAAGACTTTCTGAAACACACTGTAATACGTCCTCATGTTTTAAAGCATGCATATATATGAGGAACCCTGTCCATCTTGAAACATATATGAGGTACCCTGTCCATCTTGAAGCATATATGAGGAACCCTGTCCATCTTGAAACATATATGAGGTACCCTGTCCATCTTGAAGCATATATGAGGAACCCTGTCCATCTTGAAGCATATATGAGGAACCCTGTTCATCTTGAAGCATATATGAGGAACCCTGTTCATCTTGAAGCGTATATAAGGTACCCAGTCCATCTTGAAGCATATATGAGGAACCCAGTCCATCTTGAAGCATATATGAGGTACCCTGTCCATCTTGAAGCATATATGAGGAACCCTGTCCATCTTGAAGCATATATGAGGAACCCAGTCCATCTTGAAGCATATATGAGGTACCCTGTGCATCTTGAAGCATATATGAGGAACCCAGTCCATCTTGAAGCATATATGAGGTACCCTGTCCATCTTGAAGCATATATGAGGTACCCTGTCTTTCTTGAAGCATATATGAGGTACTCCATCTTGAAGCATATATGAGGAACCCTGTCCATCTTGAAGCATATATGAGGAACCCTGTCCATCTTGAAGCATATATGAGGAACCCTGTCCATCTTGAAGCATATATGAGGATCCCTGTCCATCTTGAAGCATATATGAGGAACCCAGTCCATCTTGAAGCATATATGAGGTACCCTGTCCTTCTTGAAGCATATATGAGGAACCCTGTCCATCTTGAAGCATATATGAGGAACCCAGTCCATCTTGAAGCATATATGAGGAACCCTGTCCATCTTGAAGCATATATGAGGAACCCTGTCCATCTTGAAGCATATATGAGGAACCCAGTCCATCTTGAAGCATATATGAGGAACCCTGTCCATCTTGAAGCATATATGAGGAACCCTGTCCATCTTGAAGCATATATGAGGAACCCTGTCCATCTTGAAGCATATATGAGGAACCTCATTTCTCCCTGACGCATCCATGAGGTATGTTGCTTCTCTCAACGCATCCATGAGGTAACCTACCCGTCTTGTGACGCATCCATGAGGCACCTTTGGCCCGTCTTGACGCGTCCCATGAGACAGAGTC
>NC_091150.1:36414534-36419534 GCF_040958095.1 Procambarus clarkii | reverse complement strand
TATATATATATATATATATATATATATATATATATATATATATATATATATATATACGCATTGATGCATGCATACTTTATCTATGCCAAAGCGGTCATATGTATATCCGCTGGTATGCGTGCCTGCAAATACACAGTAAAATACGTAGCTAAATATACAGTAAAATACGTAACTAAATACACGTACAAATACCCATAATACACACATACGCTATTCGCAATTTGCACTGACAAATATTTATATATACCGTCAAAGGTATCCAGGTTCCATTACTGTCATATTACAGTATAAGGCACCTTCCAGCTCATATACTGTAGTGAATCAGCCAAAGCCTGTATATATATAACCACTGTATCATCCAATCACCTATCAAATTATCTACGACAAAAACAATTTGCAAATTCGCAGCAAAATCGTGACAATTAAGGAGGAATGACTGGTGATTACCCAAGGGGTTCCTGGGTACTTGAGGGTGAGTGGAGGCGTGAGTAAGGAGGTAAGGTGGTGGGGAGTCTTCTTGGACTTGTCTGATTACTGGGGACTTATCTGTCACACACCTGTGCTTCTTACAACTGAATTTCCTTGATGAATCGTAAGGATGGCTTGGAGGGTTATTTTGGTCTGTGATTGGCGTTCAGTTGTTATGTCTGCCTGTCTGCTGTCTGGCTGTCTAACTCTCTCTCTCCCTCTCTCTCTCTCTCTCTCTCTCTCTCTCTCTCTCTCTCTCTCTCTCTCTCTCTCTCTCTCTCTCTCTCTCTCTCTCTCTCTCTCTCATTTGAACAATTACTGAGGTTTAAAATGAACACATTTAGCACTGCTATACGGATTCTATACACTGATTGTGTTCAGTGGTGAACCTCTAGGTAAGCTCCACGTTTCTTAGACACAGGGCGAAGCTAGAACCCCATAAAGGTTCTGGGCTTCGATATGGTCAGTTAGGAACACGTGTTCTAAGCGCACATCAGGCGAGGAGACATTGGCCGAGTATTGATTGATGTTTGTGAGAAAAATTTACATAGTGAAACTGATTGTGGCTGAGCGTTTTGAGTTGTAGTTACCGTGTTGTTCTTGACGTAGACTTTGGACCATGTGTGTATGGGGTGGTGGGGGTGGTGGGGGGTGGTGGGAAACTTGACTTCAGAATGTTACCCTTGCACATGTCTCTAAGGGCCTTGATCTCTCTCTCTCTCTCTCTCTCTCTCTCTCTCTCTCTCTCTCTCTCTCTCTCTCTCTCTCTCTCTCTCTCTCTCTCTCCCTCTCTCTCTAGTGGTCAACTTTGCTGTGTTAAACCAATTGATGTTAGTTTAAGGTAAACCAATACAGATTCAAGCTCGAGATGAATTGCCTTGTTTAGAACCAATTAATATATAAGTATAGAAGAAACTACTGTAGACCAATTGGCTCCTATGAAAACATTCCTATTTATACTCACCCCAAATCCCTCCTATGTTAACCTCTGCATTGAAGCAATACAGCGATCAAATGCCTATTATGTAACTGGGACATATTTATTCCATAAATCTACAGCTGTGGATATATGACAGCATTCCTAGGATAATCCCTAGTATGTCTATAGTCACACTGGTTCGAAACCTCTTGTAAAATACCCAGGTTCACCCACTTGCAGACCTGGCATGGGAGTTTGGTGCATATATAAGCGTATATATACAAGGATAATAGTACAGAATCCTGATGGTAGTTTGGTAGTAGTTAACTGGTAGTTTGGTAGTAGTTAACTGGTAGTTTGGTAGTAGTTAACTGGTAGTTTAGTAGTAGTTAACTGGTAGTTTGGTCGTCCTATTGTCCTTGAAGCGTTCGCTGTCTTGAAGGAGTGTGACGATGGTGAAGGTATTTGCTTATCGTCTGCTGTAAGCAGGGTCTTCTCTGTATGTAAGCTGCCCGCTATACCAAGGGTGTGTGTGTATATATATAAGCTATGCATGTACTGTCCGCTGTATAGGGACGACCGCTATAGGCCGATGCCCTCTGGACGTGGGTTGAGGGGGTCATAAGGAGGATACAATATCAGAGTACGACGGGGCCAGGCGCCTCGATAAATTTGTGAAGTGACTTTAATTAGTACTGGTTCTTAGTACCCGGGGGGGGGGAGGCCCCCTGCATTCTCCACCCTTCCCTCCCCATTCCACTTCCCTCTCTTCCTCTTTTTCATTGCTCTGACACGAGATAGTGGGACGGAAAAGGAGAGAGAGCTGCCGAGGAGAAGGACAAAATGGGATAGATATGCGGAGAATATTACAAGAAGTGAAGTAAAACATGTTATAATATTCACAGAGAGAGAGAGAGAGAGAGAGAGAGAGAGAGAGAGAGAGAGAGAGAGAGAGAGAGAGAGAGAGAGAGAGAGAGAGAGAGAGAGAGAAAGAGAGAGAGAGTGAGTGAGAGAGAGAGAGAGAGAGAGAGAGAGAATACCACAAAAGACACAAACAAAATACAACGGGTAGAAAATGGCCTGAAAGAGCTAATTTGAAAACATAAGGACCAAAAAGAGAGAGTTGAGAGAAAGAAATGGAATTAGAAAGTCCCGGAAAGAAAGCAGGAAGGAAAGAACGATAATTAATATACTGTATCAACAATGTTTCAACCAACATCATTAATACTAAATGTAGTGAAGCCCAGAGTGGGGAGTGAAGGGGGGGGAGAGAGAGAGAGAGAGAGAGAGAGAGAGAGAGAGAGAGAGAGAGAGAGAGAGAGAGAGAGAGAGAGAGAGAGAGAGAGAGAGAGAAGGGGGGAAGGTTATGGCTGAACATACATTACCAGAGAGCAACAATAGCTGCCCGAGGCGGTGTTAGTGATGGCAAGTTACATATGCCGCTGATGAGACTGACAACATTGACTATAACTCAGCCACATGATGTAACAACTGGGCTCAGCTTAGCGACGGAAGCGACCAAACACGGTCCTCAGCGACCCAGTGGTCGTCCTCGGCGACCCAGTGGTCGTCCTCGGCGACCCAGTGGTCGTCCTCGGCGACCCAGTGGTCGTCCTCGGCGACCCAGTGGTCGTCCTCGGAGACCCAGTGGTCGTCCTCGGGGGAGGTGGTGGTCGTGCCGCCGCTCGAATCCTTCAGAGAAGACAGCAAGACGAGACGACAAAGCTAAGAACGCTATGTTTTAACCCACGCGACGTCTTGACCCAGAACCCCGTCCCTAAAGACAGCACAGTACCCCCGGTCCACCTCCATCACTCATTCCTCTTCGTCACGTGGAAACTAATCTCACAGTGAGCACCCAACACCCAACTCATACATACATACATCACCCTTTTAGCTGCTATTTTCGCTCTGTCCCGGGCCGCGGCGAACACAAAAGTTGTCACCTCCACTAGTTCCAGAGTGATACGGGAGGGTTGGGTATCACAGCATCCAGCCAGATTATTGTGACTTACATTCGGCATTAAGAACCCCCTAGGGACTCCAGTATCACTTTTCCCCCAACATCAACATTTTAAAAAATGTTTATTGTTTGTGATGTGTGTCTATGTATGTATTAACACGATGTACTGAACGGGGTGAGAATAGCTTGAACTACCTCATCCCTTTGTGTGTATTTTACCTCAATAAACTTATTTCAATTTCAATTTCAATTTCAACATTTAAAAAAATGTGAAAATGCAAATTTAAGCAGTAAGTGATTAATTTGCAAAGCTGTGAGACACGTTAGCGAGTAACTTTATTAAAGCACAGTGACTGACAAGTATATAGGATGGGTTGGATGAGTGCATGAGTGGATGACAACCCGTTCTCGCAAATTTAATAAGTCAATATTGACTTATTAAATATGTGCATAGGTGATATACTTAACATAATAGATACCCTTAAAAAGATTCATAGAAAACACCGACCTTACCTAACCTTGTTAATGTCTTAAGATAAGCATCTTATTGCTTCGTAATTACAATTATTACCTAACCTATAATAGGTATAGGTTAAGTAATAATTGTAATTACGAAGCAATAAGATGCTTATCTTAAGATACTAACAAGGTGAGGTAAGGTTGGTGTTTTCTATGAATCTTTTTAAGGGTATCTATTATGTTTAGTATATCACCTATGCACGTAGTTAATAAGTCAATATTGACTTATTAAATTTGCGAGAACGGGTTGTGGATGAATGAGTGCATGAGTAGGAGTGGTTGGATGAGTGCATGGTGGAGGCAGCAATATTTCAACAACAGCTACCCAGCAGGTGTATTTGGGTGTATGTGTATGTGTATACACACACAACATAGGCAGTGCAGTTCAGTGCAGACTCATATATTTGCTATATTGTAACTTTACGCCTCTTAACCTTCACTGGCTCAATGCAGTGACTCATTTCATTCGTTTTTCGTATTTTACTTACATATAAAGTTGAGTATCGCCTCGGCTTCGACAACTTTCTCGTCCTGTAGACCGTTCCACTTATTTACGACTCTGAGACTTTACAAGTTCTTTCTGACATCTCTGTGACTCATCTGTGTTTACAGTTTACAATTATGTCCTCTCGCTCTACTGTTTCTTAATATGAACATTGCTTCTATATCTACTTTGTCAATCCCCCTTAGTATCTTGTACATCGTCATCATGTCTGCTTTATTCCTTCTTTCCTCCAGTGTAACTTTCCTTTCCTTTCAGTTCATTCTTCATAGCTCAATTCCCTTAAATCAGGAACGAGCCTTGTTGCAGATTTTTGGACTTTTTCTAGTTTTGGTTTGTGCTTCTTAGCGTAGGGGTTCCATGCTGAGGCAGCATACTCAATAACGGGTCTCACGAAGGTTGTATACAGCACTCTCAAGAGATCTTTATCCAGGTTGTTTACCAGTATGGTATATACTGCCCTCGTTATCTTGCTGATGTGTGCCTCGTTATCTTGTTGATGTGTGCCTCGTTATCTTGCTGATGTGTGCCTCGTTATCTTGTTGATGTGTGCCTCGTTATCTTGCTGATGTGTGCCTCGTTATCTTGCTGATGTGTGCCTCGTTATCTTTCTGATGTGTGCCTCGTTA